>NC_143012.1:30965546-31184037 GCF_055824585.1 Amblyomma mixtum | reverse complement strand
ACATACACAAAGACACGACAACAGCCGCTTCCTCTCAGTTAATGAGGTGGCGTGTAGAGTTACACGCCACCCGATTCCCCCCGGGCGGTGGCGTGACGAGCGCGTGCGTGCAATGGGCAGATCGACCGCCCGGCCGCCGCTCGACACGAAAACGAGAACGGGAATTACTCGAATTTCAAGTGCAGGCCCCCAGCTCGCTCCACGAGAAGCAGCAACGGCGGACACGGAGCGTACACACTGCGGTTCCAGCACCGGAAAAGAAAATACGAAGGACTCTTTCCCGCGCAATCGATACTGATTAGGATTCGGCAGCGCCGACGAGTGTCTCGTTGTGTATGCATGGACGCGTATTCTAGTCCACCGCACGCATATACGAAGGCATCGAATCTAGAAGCAAATCTAGGCTCCGCACCAGAGCGACAACGCGAATCGCCGCTTCACGGCAGCAGCGACAGCTATAATACGGCCGGCCCCGACGGGTGCTGTTTCAGCGTTGAAATGACAGAGTGTATCGAGATTGGTATCGAACCGCAGAGCGTACGATAGAGCGCGCTGTGATGAGATCCTCTCGGTGGTGCCCGATCGACGGAGTTCCACAGCACACTGCGCGTTTGTTCGACATATCGAAGCCACTCTCTCTGTATATACCGCTCCAACCGAGTGGTCTCCACCCCCCCCCCCCCCCCCCCCCCCCTCTTCTTCCTAGCGGACGGCTCCTATACCCCTCAGCCATCGGGCTCCGCAGAAGTGCTTTCGTTACCTCTCCAGTCCGGCCAAGAGCCAACGGTCCACTTCACTTATACGGGGGAGCACTTGTTTACCTGGCGAGCTGCTTTCGTATACACTTCGGTGGGGGTTCTTTAGTAGTGGGCAGGCTTTCTGTCTTCGTTCGTGCCCGCGTTTCGTGCCACTGATCTTACTCGATTCGGCTCTTGACGGAAAGAAAAATAAGGAGAAAAGCGGCCGTCTCTTCGGATCCCCGTCCCGAAGGGAGACGCCGAAACGCCTACCGTTTGGATTGTTGCGAACCCTAGTTCCGCCGCTGCTTCCGCTCTGCTTCCGCCCGGTGGACACAACAGCCTATATCGAGCACTATGGGCCTCATCTGTGAGGCAGACTGCATATGTGGACATTACTCTACAGTCGAGAAAAGTATTTCTGAACGTACTCAAGGACGTACAGTCTTCGTCAAGTCGCCGGGCCAAAGGCCTTTCGCTTGAGCCGCATAATCGAGCCATAATTGCATCCATTAAAGACCAAAGGACCTCGAAACGCTAGGAGAAAGCTTTTTCTCGTGATAGAGACGCTTGCTGCTTGGCGTGTACTTTGAGATGTCCCGCTGCGCGGAGCATTCAAGGGACATTGATTCCGCTACCAGTGAACCCTCTGGCCTGAAGACTTTTGACGGTGGGTAAACGTATACATTAGAACATAGCAGCATCTATGGGCGTTCCTATACACGCTCCTACACTCTAGATTAGCATTCTATCAGAGCAGTAATCGTCTTCTTCCTCTTGATGATGATGATGATGTCCTCAGGTTTATTGGCTCATACCCACGGCGGGGGATTGGCCAGGGTGCATAGCGGATACACTTCTTCCACCTGAACTTCTTCAACTTCTTCCTCTTCCTCTATCTCAACCTATTCCTCATCTCTTCGCCTTCCTCCTAAATTTCACCTACATCATCATCAGATTCTTCCTCCTCCTCTAACTCAACCTATTTATCATATATTTCCTCTTCCTCCTCAACTTCATCTACCTCATCATTACCTTCTTTCACCTCATCTTCTTATTCCAAGGCAACCTGAATAGCATCATAATATATCGGGAGCGTAGAGCACATCATGTAAATGCTGAGGGTTTGTCATGCATAAATAAATGCTCGGCAGCTCAAAGGCTAATCTTATCGCAAAGGCGGAGGTAAGGGTAAGCTTGAAAGTGGCTAAAAACGCACTGAGAATCATAAAGCGGTACCTCGAGGGACAAACGCCGCATATACCCTAGCTGCAACATACTCTCGAAATCAAGTTCCAGCAAGCCTAGGAAGGAAAAACCCAAAAAGAGAAAAGCTGCGGCAACGACGCCCTTTTTAAAGAAAGCTTTTAAGTTTACCGCAAAACGAATGGCCACTATTTGCGGCCCGACGACGGACAGACAGTTGCCGGAGCAACGAGAGAACGCGCGCACGATTGCGAAACAAGGTGTGAAAAAGCGTGTTTCTGCACCCATTACGACACCGCGCAGTTTCTACCACGGACACGGCGTTGCCGTCATGGCACCAAAAAGGCCCGTTTCACGCCCACGCAACTGGAAGCAAGGAGCGGACGCGAAGAAGCGACAGACAGCCACTAAAATATAGAGAAATAAAGGAGTGGAGGGCGGCAGGCAGGGCGAAAGCGCTTGAGTTATTGCGTCTCCTGGGACCAGGAGCAAAAACCACCCCGGAGCCTGGATCCGCGCGCGCGCGCCATGTTTATTCGAGTCTGATGAATGTGGCGCGCTCTGGCGGCTCTGACCGATGCTCCGCCACTATACGCCAGCCGCGCTAGACAGACAGGCATAGAGAGACTGAGTGGGTGGGTGGGTCGGCCGGAGAAAACGCAGAACGATACACGTACAACAAAATTCGAGACGAGACACTGCACATGGAACACGTTCGCAGTAAAAAAGAAATGCTCCGTGACGTTTCATTCACTTTTTTTTTCCCCTCTCATTTTCCGTTCACATCAACGAACGAAACAAGAAACGTGGGCGGCAAAGAAAACCGAGTTTGCCCTTTCTTTAGCCGGACCGCATTTTTCACGCTATATTCTCCGCTGAGAGTCAGAATGGGGCAACCAAAATCTAAGAATTCAACAGAAGAAACATATTTGGTTGCGCATGCCCAACAAGAACAGGGTTGGAGGGGCTGTACTGTGCGCCCGCGCTAAGCAAGCATACGCCCCGTCAACGAAGCAAGCACACTGTAGCGTTCACTGTTGACAGAAAATATAAGGGAGCCGTGCGTGCGCTAGTGCAATCGCGGCCGGCCGATGTTTTCGGCGCTGTCTTCAAGCGACAGCAGCAGGGCGGGGGAATCAGATACTCTCGCAGGCGTGGCAATAAAACGACTGCATTCAACTGAACTGATCAAACAACAGGCACGACGGAAAGACAGTACCTCCGTATCCCTTTTCACGTCTTTTTTTTTTTTTCTACTTTTGTTTATTCCTACAAAAGCCCTAATCCGGTGGTTCTGACACGAGCAAAACCGTCTAACGTTTGTCTCTCTGTCAGCAAGCAACCAGGATCGCATAAATTCCACCATCGTCAGCACTTGCCATCTCAAGGCAGTGGTGCACCACTTTTAACAGCGTCACCACCGCGCCACGAGTGGTATGAGGACTCCAAGGGATATACGAGTGTAGGGAATGCCCATTTCTGCATATGTGGATACTCCGTGCTTTCACACAGCATACGAATGTTATTTTTTGTCTCACCTTCCTGGCGCTCTTCTCACGTAATCTGTGTGTGTTCTTTTTCCCCTCACGAAATTAAGATTTGGTTTGGTTTGGTTTATTGGGGTTTAACGTCCCAACGCAACTCAGGCTATGAGGGACGCCGTAGTGAAGGGCTCCTGAAATTTCGACCACCTAAGGTTCTTTAACGTGCACTGACATCGCACAGTACCCGGGCCTCTAGAATTTCGCCTTCATCGAAATTCGTCCGCCGCGGCCGGGATTGAACCCGCGTCTTTCGGGTCAGCAGCCGAGCGCCGTAACCACTGAGCCACCGCGGCGGGACCGAAATTAAGAGTTATCCTACTTGAGCCACAGATCCGACACAAGCTGCGCACAGCCAACGGCGACACCTTGGCACTCATGATACATCCTTCACTATTCCTTATCTATAGATGCATTTTAACGGGCTCGGTTCAATACAATATTTACTAGTTCTACCACCACCAACTCCCCCCCCCCCCACCCCCACCCCCACCACTAAGACGAACACAAGCTACTGTAATACAAATCAAGAAAAAAGCGGCTTTTCCCCGACAAAGGGCCCCATTCCAGCCAGTGGCGTTGGCCGATTCTCATAACCCAGCTAGCATGAGTGGCCGGACAATGGAGGGAGTGGCGTAACATTGCAGAGAATGGACTATCACCCACAATACAGAGAGGGTACGATTCCCTTTTATGTGCCGCTCCCAGCATTGTCACGCAAGCAGGTTTATCAGAATCGGCCGACGCCATTTTCTGGAAGGGTCTCCTTTGACCGGTAAAAGGCGCTTTTTTCTTCTTTTATCCGACTGTACTAACAACCAACACTACTGCTACCACTGCTACCACTACTACCACCTCTACTGCTACTGCTACGACTACCGCTACTACTACCGCTACTACTACTACCGCTACTACTACTACTACTACTACAACTACAACTACAACTACAACTACAACTACAACTACAACTACTACTACTACTACTACTACTACAACTACAACTACTACTACTACTACTACTACTACTACTACTACTACTACTACTACTACTACTACTACTACTACAGCACCACCACCACTACTACAAGATCTTCATATTGCTTCAATAAAGCTACAGAACACTAATAGAAATCGTCACTAGTGTTTGTTGTTTCTTTTGTGTGTGTGTTTTAGGCCAGCTTGCGCCGAGAATAGCGCGCCTTCGTTCTCTATCCCCTAATCCATTCAAGCGAGGCAATCTTCGGAGGGAGTGCTCTACGCTGCCACAATCGCCACAAATCCGTTGTATACGATGACTGTAGCGGCAGCTTTCAAATAACAGCCAAGGGCCCTTCAATCGATTGAAAACACGCGGGCGATGGGCACAAAGGAAACAAGAAAGGGAATGGCAGGGGGGGGGGGGGGGGGGGGAGCGAAGGCAGGCTTCTCTGCGCTCCCCCATCCCCTCTTTTGAACAAAGAAGGGAGATCGGCGCACGCGAGCTGGCATCTTCAGATCGACCGCAGAAGTGCATGTTTTTATTCCATTCTATTTTATTCCTTTCTCTTTCGATTCACCGCAGGCGGCCTTCTTGAATGCCGCCGCCGATCTTGGAGGCCGAGTGGGAGGGCGCTGCGCGGCGATGCGTAGCGCCCTCTGCCGGTAGCGGAACGAATGCGCGGGTGCCAGCGGCGGAGTTTTCGGAACACGGAAGCGACGAGAAAGCCTTAATTTCTCGGCAATCTACGACGAGCATTCGGACGAGAACTGAAGGACGTGGTCTCCAACCCTACGTGTCGCACACGCTATAATGTCAGGCCGAGCCTCCAGGCAGCGAGGTGGCAGTCAGCGACCTCGGACGGAACAGTTGCCAGCAAGCAGCATGAGAGCAGGCTGGTTTGCTCTGCCAGTCAATAATTTTACTGCGCATTCAAATTATAAGCACACAGAAAAAATACATATAATCCCGAACCTCGTTCTTCTTCCATGCGAACTGAGAACACCGTATCCTACCCCAGGAGGGGCGCCCACTGCATTGTGATATGGATCCCACCATAACAGCAGCGCTGTGTGCTGTGTTGTGTGATGTTGTGTTATGTTGTGCTGCGTTATGTTGTGTGATGTTATGTTGTGTGATGTTATGTTTTGTTGTGTTGTGTTTCGCTGTGCTGTGTTGTGTCATGTTATGTTATGCTGTGTTGTGTTGTGTAGTTACAGTCGGCTCTGGAAAATTCGAATTTGAAGTAAACTACATATTCGTCCGAATTAGGAGCAGTTCGAATAAACCAGAAATTCGAAGTAAGCGATTTCGATTAACGAGAGCCCATTGCATGCGTTATACCGGGTGTCCCAGCTAACTTGAACCAAGGGTTTAAAAATGAAATATTGGAGTCAGGAGAGTGAAACTACCTGCATATTGGTGATAGGCATTTGGCGCACCACGGGAAATTTTTTGTATCGCAATTACTTAACTAGTAATTAAGATAATTTTTTTAAATTTTTTAATATTGACTTTAGACACTAAATGTGATTCGCAAAGTTGGAGAGCACTTTCAGAAACCCGCATTCCATTATTCGCCATAAAGAAAACCTTACGTGTACCTCTTTTTCCGAGCTCGAAAGAAAGCCCGCGAAATACAAAAAAAAATCACGTGACGAGCACATTTGCGCGTCGCGATCGTGCTGCTCTCAACCGTGCTTTCAGTGAACGAAATCAGCTCCGGCCTTTATTCGACGGCCCCGTTGCAGCGGCAGGCCGATATCTTGGCGGGGGTTTTTCGTCCGCGTCAGCTAGTTGGCACCCGGCGACGACGACTTAGTCCCAATCTGATAAGATACTGAGATGGCGAGTCTGCTTTGTCACTCAGAAGCAAAAGAGAAATACAGGGAATAATGTTTCGCCGCGAGGTGTTGGCGGCTGTGTGTTGCAGTTTCCTAATGAGGATTTTGAAAGCTGGAAGCAGCGGTGAAGCACAGTTTGTCGTGTGCTCTTCTTATGCCACTCTCATGCGAGACTGAATCTTTGGTGTAGTGATTACTAGCACTGCAGACATGCCGTTTACAAATGAAGAGAAAGCAGACATGGTTCTGGCTCTAGGTGCATGTCATGGGAACAGAAGGCGCGCTGCAGACCTTATGCAACAATGGCACCCAGGCAGGCGGCCAAGTTCAGTAACGATCCTGCGTGCCTTCGAGACGCTGCGACGGATGGGCAGTTTTACGTCCACACGACACAGAGCACCTGTTTTTGACGAGGACTTCGAGACGCATATTTTATCGCTGTTCGCTCTGGAACCCCAAGCAAGCGTGCGCAGCGTGAGCGAGGATACCGGAGTCTCCAGGTCATCAGTTTGGCGAATACTGCGCAAACACCGCCTGCATCCGTACCACGTACAGCTTCATCAAAATCTGTTGCCACGGGACTTCCAAAACAGGACCGATTTTGCTAATTGGATTCTGATAAAGATGCAGGACGACCCGGATTTTTTGAACAAAGTGATATGGAGTGACGAAGCTAGTTTTTCGCGCAATTCACAGGTGAACCTGCACAATGCTCATTACTGGAGCGATTCAAATCCCTACTGGGTTTTACAGACGCAGCACCAGTACCAGTGGTCATTTAGTGTTTGGTGTGGACTTTTCGACGGTAGTTTGATCGGGCCTGTGTTTTTCGACCAGACGCTGACAGCAGATCGCTACACCAATGATATCCTCAGAGGACCCGTTGACGACTTCCTTTCGGATCTACCGCTCGCCAGGGCCACAAATGTGTGGTTTCAACACGATGGCGCCCCCGCGCACAGCAGCGCCAAGGCTCGGACCTGGCTCGACGCAGCGTTCCCGCAGAAATGGATAGGACGACTAGGTCCCGTGAACTGGCCAGCCAGGTCTCCTGATATGACACCTCTGGACTACTTTTTGTGGGGTCATATCAAGGACAAGGTGTACAGCACACCAACTTCCACACCGCAAGACCTTAAAGACAAAATAACGGAAGTCTGTTTAAACATGCCTGAGGCTGTCATACGAAATGCAACGGCTGATTTGGTTACAAGATGCCATAGCTGTATCGTCGCACAAGGTGACCTATTCGAGCACTTTTTATAATTGGTAAGAAACCGAAATGAAATGGAGTCAGGACAACCGCATGCCACGGCTGTCATCGCCGCACAGCCAAGCCATAAACCGCCACTTTTATTTTCTTTGCAACTGGCAAATAAAACTCCTCTCATTTGAAAACTTCGAGCTTGGCAGTCTTTATCGCGACTGCAAAGCGCAGCGCACTCGCTGCAATTTACACCGTCACGCGCGAACTGGCTGACACGGCCGAAGAAACCACCACCAAGATATCGGCCTGCCTCTGAAACGGGGCCGCCGAATGAATACCGGAGCTGATTTCGTTCACTGAAAGCACGGTTGAGAGCAGCACGATCGCGGCGCGCGAATGCGCTCGTCACGTGGTTTTTTTTGTATTTCGCGGGCTTTCTTTCGAGCTCGAAAAAAGAGGTACACGTAAGGTTTTCTTTATGGCGAATAATGGAATGGGGGTTTCTGAAAGTGCTCTCCAACTTTGCGAATCACACTTAGTGTCTAAAGTCAATATTAAAAATTTAAAAAAAATTATTTTAATTACTAGTTAAGTAATTGCAATACAAAAAATTTCCTGTGGTGCGCCAAATGCCTGTCACCAATATGCAGGTAGTTTCACTCTCCTGACCCCAATATTTCATTTTTAAACCCTTGGTTCAAGTTAGCTGGGACACCCGGTATATGACTTTACGTTAAATATAATAGATCCGGGGCACAAGCGACACAACCAGTCTGCGCCATACACGAGCTTAATGTGTTCGTTTTACACGTCAGTAAAAAGATCGAAAGTTGTGCAACGCTACACGCTGGTTAAATCATTTCACTCTTCTTACTAGTTGACGAAAAAGGGAATGGGTCACTCCACAAAAAGTGATTTTTTTTTTCCTCCCAGGACCAGATCCAGCGAGGGTCACATGAGAACAGAAGGAATACTCTTGTAGGTCGTTACAGGAAAGCAAGCACGGGATTGGTCGGATTTAATGGTCAGGAGATCACCCCCTGAGGCCTGAGCAGTGACGTCATAGAGCTCTTGGCTACAACAGCTACGCTCCTACCAACTTCAACACTCTAAGCCAGAAAACACAAAGAAGCATAGCAGTCACTCTTTTGGAAGTAACTGTGTTGCATTTACAACGGATATTTTAGGCTGTCACTCCCTTGACGGACTAGATGCAACGGGCAATCTGAACACACAGTCTCCGCTGGCTCCAACCATTAGTCGGAGGACCAAGAGCTGCAGTTAGTCAAAGTTAACAAGTTTTTGGCTTAGAGTGTACTAACCAGAACTAACCATTCCCACTATCACAACTGCCACCGCCCTCCACCACCACTAACATCTTAACGACGCCGTAAATCTCAAAAGAACACGCCATATCGCAGCAACGCAGAAATGTGATTGCGGCATCCCTCGGGACGTTCGCATTCGTGGCGCCAGTCGGCACGTGACAGAAGCCGTCGCCGATCGACCCTTCCGGGAGCGAACGCCTTGACCTCCCGCGCCGCGGCATCGGACCAACGAGGGACACACGTCTGACTCAGCAGCTCGGCCGCACACGCGCGCGCATTTCCAAAGCGCCCGTGACGTCAGCAAGGTCGACCTTCCCAACAACCCTCGCCCCATTCCTCGATAGAAAACGCTCTCTTGGCAGCAGCAGCCTTCGCTGGACGCCGCCGCCGACAGCCACATTGTTTTCCGCGCCAAGAGGCTCCTCATGCGTTTCCCCGCCCCCTTCATAGCTGCGTCGACCTCTACGTCGACATCGCCACGAGAGCGGGGGGCTGCGTACGCACAAGCACGTAGCCGCCGGTGCGACCGCGAGATACCGCGCAATCACGCCGAGCTCCTCCAAAGGAAGCCCAGGCGGCCAGCGGGCAGATTGAGGATGAGACCTCGCCTGCACGCTGAGTCCGCACAGGCCTAGACAGGGGCGTGCGCCGCGATGCCTTCTTCGAGCCGCAAAGACGGATGTTGACGCGCTAACGACAAATACACTGGCAATAGCAAACAGGATGGTCTCGGCGTTGCACCTACTGGAAACGCGTGTGCGGTCGTCAAGTGGAAAGGAGAGGTAAGGTGAGTACAGGCCAGCGAGCAAGGCGCGCCTCCCGGATTCAAGACCACCGTTACCTTCGAGAAGCCCGTATCCACGCCCTGGCCTTTCACAACCGAAGCGTCACCGATATATTACAAGGGCGCCCGCGGACAGCTCACTTGCTAAACGATCGGCAAGACGGCCCGACGTCGAGGCGGTCGAGACGCCCTTTTGCACGGCGTCAGTGAAACGCGTGGGGGGGGGGGGGCAATCTGTGAAGCCGTACAGAGGAGGCTCATCATCGCAAAGGTCACCCTCTTTTGGAAACCGGCAGGTACCTGTCCACATCCAAACAATTTTTTTTCTCCTTATCCTGACGCACTAGCTCGTCCGCGTGTAGCCTGAAGAGAGAAAAAAGTTTCAATTTCATTCTTCTTAAGAGAATAGAATGCACGTTCGGAAAGAGTGACCCAAGCCCCCGCAGCTTGGATGAGGCAAAACAAGGTACAAGAAAGCCGTTTGCTCACTCTTTGAGGGCGACGGAAACGATGACACGAAGGAGTTTCCGCAAGATATATAACAATTCTGGACAAACATTTTTGAACGGGAAACCTTTTATGAACGCAATTTTTCATATAATGTAAGATTTCACTATAAAATATATCCGCAGATCATCCGGCGCCAGTCTTGCCTCTTATATTTTTTTATTAACGTTTTTGTTATCCTCAGAAGAGTTCCCCATTGGTTTTCTATGGCAGTCTTTACTATTCCATACGATAGATGGAAACACTTTAAAAGAAACATTTTGCGACATATCACAAGAATGGACGATTACTTTCAATATTTTCATACCAATATTTTAAAATTTTACAAGTTTCAAAATTTCTGTCCGAGAACGTCGGACATGATATACATACAAAACAAAACAAAAACTAACATTCCACGAATGCAACAAGTATAGAATAATGAACTACATAGTCGGATACAAGTCAGGAAAAAAAAGGCTTTTTCCCGTCGAAGGGCCCTCTTCAAGTCAATAGCGTCGGCGGATTCTCATGAACCTGCTATAGTCAGAGTAGCACGACAATGCAGGGAGTGGCGAGACAATTCAGAGAGGGAACTATCCCCTACAATGCAAGCTCATGATAATGGGCCGACGCCATTGGCTGGAAGGAAGGGGTTCCTTTGACGGAGAAAAGCCGCTTCTTTCTTGAGTTGTATTCGACCATAGTGAGTACACGCGTACGGCTAGAATGAAGAACTTGGCACAACAGCATCAAAACGAAAAAAGAAAGGCAGCTGGAAATCCCGTACATTTTGATGCACAAGTAGCGAGGTATCCAATCATTGCCGAATGCACATCGGCAGGTGGGTGATCATTCTGCTAGTTGCGATGTGCAGCAAATTTAATTGAAAGTTGCCTAACCATTAACCGCTCAAAATACGCGTTTAATAAATGTGCAATTCGCAAGGCATCCGCCACAGTTGTTTAACTATACGAAGAAGGACCAGGGAAGAGCTAACCTAGGGCAAAGTTTATTTTAAACGAAAAGGGCTACTTAAAGTAAGACGGAGTGTCTACTGTACGCATAGAAACCTGCTAGCTGAATAACAGGGAAGTCATCTGAAGCTGTTCAGAAATTTTTGAAACCAAGCCACGCTGTCGTCATTAATTTCAACCACGTTCAATACGGATTTTCAACATCGAATAGTACAGCGTAAGTCGCTTTTGAAAAAAAACGAAAAAAAAACGATAGCAGCAAACTTCGCAATCTCTCGCTCAGAGTTAATACGTTTGCACTTGATGTATGCGGCGGCTATTTAGCGCCTGTCACTCGCGGCCATTTTTCCTCACGCTGCTCGGGGCAGCGCAAGACACAGCGAGTGATTACACGAACAAAAAAAAAAAAAGAAGACAGGCCATAACTTGTCCTTAGCCTCGTCAATAACAAAAGACGGAACTTTCCAACCTGTCAGCGCCAGCAACCCAACTTGACCAAGCTCGTTTTTAACTTGACCAGCTTGTTTTGTTTTTGTTTTTTTTCGCGCTCCGGGAAGCGACAAGGGCGCTCCGATCCCCGATTGCTGGATTTCCCCCACTGAGCTTTGTTCGTTCGACAGCCAGCGCCCGAGTCTGCTCAGAAGTTGGCGTTGCCTGGATTAATAGCTGCTCAGATTTCTTGATTTCTTTTCTATAACCATACGCAACAGCTAAACTAAACTGAAACCATACCTCCTCCGCTCATCACTTCGAACCCTCTCCTCCTTTCCTTGTTCCACTGAGATGCAGCAAATTAAGGAAGAAAATATAAAAAAAAATGACCTGGAACGCATACCGTGAATTCCTACTAGAAGCAAATGAGTCGACTTGACTCAGCCTTACTTCTTTTTCTTCTAGGAAAACACACAAGCGCGGGTTTCTACTTCAGCAATAAAACACCAGTACTTTCGCTTTCAAGCGGTGTAGAAATTACCGATCGCTTTTACCTCTAGAGATGTCATGTCCTACAAAGCAGGGATGCCAGTGAGAGGAAAACAAGTTTACATAAAAAAAACTTAAGCGAAACTTGTTTTTCCCACTCGAGCTAGAGGTCATTTTTTTTTTTTGTTAGGTGTGCGGCAGAATATCTTCTAAGCGTACTGAAAAAGAAAAAAATAAAGGGGAGGGAATAATGTCAAAACCACGCCCCTGTCATTCCCATCCGGCGTCGTTCGACAAGCTTTTCAGTACCGGCTTGACCTCCCAGTCAAAGAACAAAATAAGAACGACAGCTCGACTGCATCTCCGGCTTACTATTGCTCTATGCAAACGTACTGAAAAAGAGCGCTTGCAGTTTTTCCGAGAGACTAAAACGCGATATCGAACGACACGCCTCTCAAGGAGACAGGCTGACGAATCTCCCGGATGATGATGATGATGATGATGATGATGATGATGATGATGACGATGATTACTATTACTTTTAATGGCACGCGGACTTCTATGGCCAAAGACTGCCACAGCGCAAGGTGTTTTCGTCTACTCGAGGCGACTTCAAAGCCCTATAAAGAAAGCAATTCACCACGTTCATTCAAGCCGAGCACAAGGCCAAGGGAAAGCTTGTACCCAATACATCACCGCTTGGAACTCGACGGCACTCGGTATCGAACACCGCACCTCCCGCGCATCGCCCGGACATCGCCCTGATGTCCCGAAGCGACTCAGGCTATGAGGGACGCCGTAGTGAAGGGCTCCGGAAATTTCGACCACCTGGGGTTATTTAACATGCACTGACATCGCACAGTACACGGGCCTCTAGAATTTCGCCTCCGTCGAAATTCTACCGCAGCGGCCGGCTTCGAACCCGCGACTTTCGGGTCAGCAGCCGAGCGCCAAAACCACTGAGCCCCCCACGGCGGCAGCGCAGGATGTAATATCTGGACATACCATCCGAGGTATTAAATTGCTAAAATAACTTCACAAAAGGAAGGCCTGTATAGCCGGTACTCTTATCTTACCGGTACTCACATATGGGGCAGAAACAAGCAGGCTAACGAAAAGGGTTCGGCTTAAGTTAAGGACAGCGCAGCGATCGAGCTCTGGAAAGAAAAATGATAGGTGTAATGCTAACAACCGGAAGCGAACGGAGTGGGTGAGGGAACAAACGCGGGTTAATGACATCCTAGTTGAAATCAAGAGGAAGAAGTGGACTTGGGCAGGGCATGTAATGCGAAGGCAAGATAACCGCTGGTACTTAAGGGTAACGGAGTGGATTCCAAGAGAAGGCAAGCGTATATAGCAGGGGGCGACAGAAAGTTAGGTGGGTGGATGAGATTAAGAAGTTTGCGGGGACACGGTGGGCGCAGCTGGCAAAAGACAGGGTTAATTGAAGAGACATTGGAAAGGCATTTGCCATGCAGTGGGCGTAGTCAGACTGATGATGATGAAAAGGCGGTGTTCGGGAAAAAGCGACAAAACAAAATGTTCGATAACCGACCGGCAGAACAGCGCGATGCTGGTTCAAGTGACGCTCCGTCTGACGTACGCCAAGAGGCCGGCCCGCGGATCGCTGGCGGCAGCGTCTATAACGTCAACAAAAATTGCGCGCGGTTTCTGGTGAGACGGTCGTGAAACGGAGAGGCGCAGCAGCAAGACATTCGCGGAGAAAACAGCTGTCCCCGGCGGCAATGTCCCTGTCCCATACGGCGAGCCACCCAGCCGAGGGCCAGACCCGCCCACACCAGAAAGGCGACCGCGGACGTTCCTGCAAGTCTTCTATTAGACGGCTGTCATTTGTCCTGCGATCCAGCCCGATATTCGCCACGAGAAAAAAAAACGCAGAATAAAGCGTCAGAAGGCCGCATACACGGCCAAGACCGAAGAAGAGGCAGGCACAGCGGATGTTGAGCGGTCTGATCCTGCGCCATATACCGAATCGCATTTCTTCCTCCGCTGCATGCTTTGCTATCAATCACCGGCGCAGCCATGAGGAACGCAGCTGGCCACGACGTTGACAAGTTAGCTTTCATTTTCTTTCGATTCGGCCTTTTGTTTATTTGTTTCTGCTGAAGTCGAGAAGGTTGCGAGTTCGACGCCTATAGCTCTCTCGTGTTCCCTCATGAGCTAAAACCAAGACTAAAAGCAAGCTAAAAGCGCACTGGGCAGTGGTTAATCGTGGGACATGAACGACTCCGAGGCAAAAGGAGAAAGGCCGAAGTTCGTCTTAAACCGCCTCAGGCCGTTGTTTTTAACGGGCGGCAGAAAAATGGACGGTATAGAAGAGATATTTATATACGACATGGTGCGGACATCCTGCGTGGTTTACCTGCAGCACCCGACTGGCTGCTCTGAGATGGGAAAGAAGGGTTGTAAAAGTAAACTAAAAAAGGCGTTAAAGAATTGAGGACGTCCCTGTGACGTCCCTGCGATGTCCCTGAGAAGTTTCTACAATGTCCCTACGAGGTCCCTGCGAGGTCTTACGAGGTCCCTGCTCAAGTCCTCGCACATACCACTGCACGTGTGCTCAACAACCCCCCCCCCCCCCCTCCCCCTCCCCAAACTATACGGAGCCACGTATAACGTAGACTGCTTACACGGACGCTCCTTAGGAGGCTAGGTTACGCACGTTACCTAGCATTAGCATAGAAGTATAGCTGACGAAGAGGACAGCTTCGAAGAATACGCGGGCGGCCTTCAGGTAAACTTCATTGTATGGAGGAATACCGTAGTCCATTTCATGCACCACACTACGGTAATCCAGGCATTGAACCGATTAACCTGCGAGCTTTTCAATTCGCTAAGCAGCGTAAAGGGCAAGCCGAGCGGCGACGGAGTAAATGCGCAACACTTGCACACGTGCTCTCTTCTCTCGCTGGGCAAACCGAAAAGCTTAGCCTTCGACAGAAGTCGACACAATAGAAAGCATGGATTTCCCCAAGAGGCGGCCGCTACATCATTACACCGCCTCACCACCCGTGGAAGAGGAATGGGCGTAGGAAAACGAGACATCAAGGATTCGCGCGTCACCGCCACGTTAACACCACGGGGCCCATAGCAACCCGAGCTGCCGAGTATAGCCGCCGCCAAAAGAAAAAAAACTTCGCAAAAAGAAAAAAAAACTGCTCCGCGTCGTAACACGAGTATCGAGAACACGAAAACAAAGAAACCGAGGTACAGAAATCGTGAGCGTCGCCACCAGAGTCCGAAAAAACGCCGACAAAAGCGCTATTTCGTTTCTTACCAGCGCCACTCGCAGGGACGCCACAAAAGGACAACGCACATCTCTCCCCTTCTTTTTTTTTTTTTCATCTCTCTATCTGCATCCTTTCTGCTCTCTTTCAGTTTCGTTTCCTCTCTTCCTATTTTTTCTGTCCTTCTTTCTTTTCCTATACCTATCTTCGGCCATCCAGGTAACATTATAGGCGTCAAAACACTGGAGGGAAGTGAGTGCGCTCCGCGAAAAAACCCGAGAGGAGAGACCGCGGCCACGTTTTTCAAGGTTCAGTTTCGCCGCGTGGTCCTTTCGAAGAAACGAGCGGCCAAGTGTATCTACAGCGGCCCGCCTTTCATTCGCTCGTACCACGACAGAAATCGGAGACGTGACGCTGCTTTTCCTATACCGCCGTCCTTTCTTCAGCTTGGACATATACGTCCATAACATGTCCTGTAGACGTCCATACCTTGTCCCGCGGCAAGGGTCGGACACGTGCGTATAGTCGGCCATAGATACAACGAAGTGAATACCCAGCTATCATGAAGAACTTCGAGCAAAACGGAGCACCTATTTTTCTTTTTGTTGTTTTTCATTACTTTTCGCGTTTCAAAGAAAAGGCAGCGCAAGCTTCGGAGAAACGCCGGAGCGAATTCGCCCCCCCATCCTTAGGGTCAAGTTCGACAGAAACCTAGTTATATACAGACTGTGATACCAGATCCTGGCTTCGCTGCAACGAAGGTTACAGGCAGAACTTGAGACTTCACGTTTGGCATCGACAGGTCTTTCGTAAACTCACCGCTGCAGGAGATAATGCGCACTGCTTGTGATCATGACAATGAGAGCGACCGAAATCTTTCTCTATGAGGTAAATAAGTGAAGAAAGGCCATCGTTCATAACGCGAAAGTGAAAGTTGTTAAGTTATTTAAACCACTGGTGAGCCCCGATCACCTCTGGATCACCCGACCACCAGTCACCTGACCACCGGATTCCAGCAAAACTTCTGGGTTCAATAAATGTTGTCTCCCTCACTCTCTTTCTCTACCTTGCTTCAACAAGCAATAAAATATCAGTGCATAAGCGTTTGCGCACCTGACACAATTCAAAATATGGCCGCCGTAGCCGGGCATCCAACCCGCGACCTCAAGCTATGCAATGGAAGACCGCAAAAATAGCTTTGCTGCCTCTGTGGATGCGAAGACTATCGAAAACGAAGAGACTGAAATGATGTACCAAGTGAGGAAAGGTACCAGATACGGATGGCGTAAATATGGATGGTGTAAGCCGATAGTGTAAAATGCGGACAGAGTTTACGCCTAACGGCTGAACGAACTATGCCCCATAAAAGGTCAAAATCAGCCTTAAAAGCACACTCGACGCGAAAGCACCTCAGCCAAGCATGCTAGCAAACGCCATTACTTTCGCGAGCGCAGCACAGGGCCGCGTTTAGCTTTGCTGCATGGTCCCGAACACTGTTTGAAGTGCATAAATGTCTACCAGTCAATGAACAGCGCTTCGTGGCATACCTCAGTGCACGAAATGGTCGAAGTGTTCTCGTTACTCAACCCGATCCTCACCTTCTGCCATAACGGTTCACGGCGTAGTCCACTCATGGTGTTCGGCCACGGCGATAGAATTTCGATGGAGGCGAAATTCCACTGGCCCGTGTACTGTGCGATGTCAGTGCACGTTAAAGAACCCCAGGTGGTCGAAATTTCCGGAGCCCTTCACTACGGCGTCCCTCATGGCCTAAGTCACTTTGGGACGTTACCCCCCCCCCCCCCCCCCCAATAAACCATAAACCAAACTCATGGTGCTCAATGCACCAAAAGTGACCAAACATAATAAACATTTCCCCCCTCAGTCTTTACATCAACCTCCGCATCAGACCAAAGAATAGCCCGACAGGAGGGAAGCTTGGGGACAAATAAGGGAAAAAATAAACGGAGGACACAAAAAGAAGAAAGGCAACGCTTTTATGGACCCCGCTTTTCCGTCCAAGCCAAAGACCGGAAGGACAGCGTTAAAGCCTCCCGCGGGAGCCATCAGTGGGCTGAGGAGACGCCAGAGACAACGCGAGACAACGGCTCTTACGGACACCGAAGAGAGGGAGAAAGCAAAGGGGGAAGGAAAAAGGGGAAGACGACGCGAACAACAAGGACTGAGCAACACGACTTCAGTCGCGTCTTCCCCATCGCGGGAGTTCAAGAGGGAGCAAAGGGGGGGAGAGGGGGAGGGGGAGGGGGGACTGGCGAGAACGATGTCACTGCGCCTTTTACGCCAGGCTGCTCCCAAGACGCATGGGGCTTTAAAAAAGTTTGCGAGCAGCGCCTAAGAGGGCGACACACTCGCTCCGGCGGTCATCTCGGACACACACACAGCGCAGCCTGTGAAGCCTGAAGAAACACACGAGGCGAGGAGGAAATGGAAAGGAGTAGAGAGGGTGTTGCCAAGAAGAAGGACGTTTCGGGAGGGAAATAAAGATTCCGAGTGGCCAAGCTGGACACCGCAGTAATGTGGTGCTTACGCGACGAAGGCTAACACCAGTGGCCTCGGAATGAAGGGAAGACAGCCATGAATGACAGCGCTGGGCGGCACGTGGTCATCGTGGAAAGCCGATGTCCATCCGTTTCCTCTTTGAGCCTCAAAGAAACGCGCTCGCGAGACACTGAAGTGTAAAAGGTACAGCCATTGACAAAAGTCACCAGGCCGCATGGTTTGCTTCTAGCTCGTACAGTGGAGCCCTTACGGCTTCCCTGAAGCTGAAATGGTCGTTAAAGGTAAGGACTGGGGGCCTTCTTACTTTCCAACATCTTTTGATCTTTAGGAAAGCCACAAGGGCTCCACTATACAAGCTAGAAGCAAACCATGCAGCCTGGTTACTTTTGACAAAGACTGTACGTCCGTTCAGCCTATGTCGCGCAAGCATTCATGCAGCGTCTTGCAGTACACGAAGCCGCAAGGCGCTTCATTGTCTAGCCACTGACGATACGGCGTGTCGTTGGGCGTGGCCCTGTAGAGAACCCCGGTCCCGAGTTCTTGACAGCTGTTCGCCTGTTCATACGCTGGATCAAGTTCATGTTCAATGGACAGCATCTTTTCGTCCTTGGTCAGTGGAAAGGCAGGTACACAGATCGCCCTTTAATAAAAAAACGGTCAGTTTTGGGTACATGTCTACCTCAAATGCCCAACTGACGTTGTTTCACAAAAGCACACATGCTCCCCCACGGTACAGCCTATAGAGCATTCCTACGGTGCGCACCTGGGCACAGAATGCGAAACTATGCTGATGGTTTCGTCCTGTCACGCTATGTACTTTCGTTTTTACTTGTTTACTTTATTTATCCACATCTACTGCAACCCCGCGAGGGCTACTGCCGCCATCGGGGAACGAGACACACAACATAGACTAACTGCGGCATTCAAGAACTGTCCCAACTGTAGTTACAGTTGTTTCCTTGCAGAGGAACACTGCCTCCAAAACATAGAACGGTGGGGCACCTCGCTTCTTTGCTCCGGCAAAGAGCAGATCTCTCTCTCTCTCTCTCTCTCTCTTTCTTTTTCTCTAATTTTCTGTGTCCGGCTCTAGCAGGGATCTGCACGGCGCCAAACGAAGCGCCACCAGACCGCTACGTTATTTATGCAGCGCCTAAACGAACAATAAGAGCGGACGCGGTGGGAGACAGGCGGAAACGGCGTACGTATTTTGTGCATGTATACACTTCCCCGTGACTCTGTCGCTCGGCCGGAAAACGCGCTCAGTTCCGCACGGGACCAGGTCGGACGTCCGCATCCCACTTCCATATCGAACAGGCGCAGAGCAAAGACCCAGCTCGGCTAGAGATGCAACAACAAAGCAAAAAAAAGGTTATCCGCCAGCACTGCCGCAGTGTTATACTTGAGAGCGTTAACTACGGGAGTTTCAAGTGTTTTCATCGCTGTGCTCAGCAGTCGTGGAGAAGACCAAATCCAAACATCCGCGGATGTTTCCTTTCCGAAAACAGCTAACGACAGATGCCAGTAATCTAACGACACAAGCCGATTGCGGAGTGTCACCAGTGTGACACTTCCATGAAGCTTCCACGAAGCCCGTTTCTCAAAGCCTTTGTTAGTAAAAAACGGTAAATTTCCAATATCGGTTTGTCCCAAGAGTCTCCATTTCCCAAGAGGAATGTCTTTACCACATCGCACAGGTGAACCGGGCGAAGCTATACGAGAGGAACCCGCTACTTATGGCAGGTTTTTAGAACACGCTATGGCTACGCTTAACGCAATATGTATGCCGAGTGACAAGTTTGTTCCCACAGATCCTTACCACTCACTCGCCTCGTCCAACAAACGGTACTGTTTCTCAAGAACAAGTATTCTTCCCACCTTCTCTCACCCCCCCCCCCCCCCCACCACCACCCCCATTTTTTTTTATTCTCCTCTTCACCTGCTTGCGTTGCAACGACGTACACTGCTGACGACAAAGACGCAGGGTATTGAGGACTGGCAAGTTTCTTTAACAATGGCCGCAGTAGAAAACTAGCGAGCCAGGAGAGTTCGCAGGTAAAAAAACTCTTTTTATTCCTTCCACCATCTTTGGTTTTCCTCACTTTCTCCCCTCTCCTCTCCATTTCTCCAATCTCAATTTCTTTTTCTCAGGGTAGCGAGCGGTATAAGGCCCTCCACAAACAAACACAACGCATTCTTCAACCCTCAGGGCCGTCCGGAGTCCATTTAACGCAATAGTATTAGAAGGCCCATGAGGCCACAATGAGTCGGTCATAAAATTGGGCCATTGGCTGGATGGAAGTGACGTCACCAGACCGGAGCTTTCCCATTGGCTGGAGAGAAGTGACGTAACAGGAAGGGAGCATTCCCACTGGCTGGAGGGGAGCAGCGTCACCAGATTGCAAGTGACGTCACTTGCGGTGAACGCATCACCAGCTGCTAATGCTGTCGGATTCCGACGCATAATGGAATTGAATGTATCATTGTTTTATTTTTTCCCCAGTAAAGGCCCGAAATCATGGATCCCTTCTCAATTTGTTCTTCCACCATGCTGCAAAAGCTACCGCCGACGTTTCTACCATTGAGAACCGGCAAAGAAGTGCGCGAGAGAAAAAAAAATTATATTATGTAGTACATGCAGCCGGTTAGTCAGCTTCATCGCTATATTCTTTGAGCTGTGCTTTCCCAAATAACAAAAAGAAAACCTAACTCGAGCTAAGCCAGAGTGCGGAGAAAAAGAAGAAAAGCAGGCGATTTAGTCAGAGCGAGCGTCTCTTAATTAGGGCTCCGTTTCATCCTCAGCTAAGCAGCACGGCTCACAGTGTAACGCCAGGATTTAAAACGACGCACGGCCCCCGCGGCCAGCAGTGAAAAGCGCTCGCACGACAACAAAAGCCAGAAAGCACGTATAAGCCTCTAACTAACGTGAAAGTGCGAGTGCAAGCAAAACAAGGCATGCAGCGGAGAGGAGGTGTGCGCAGGTCACACACGGAGCGGCAGTGCTCGTTCCTGAAGGTTGTAAATCATAGAACGCGATGCTGGCCGATTCAGCAATGCGTACTCCATAAGTACAAAATGGTTGGACCTTTTCAGAAGCAAACTATATGGGGCCGAAACATGGAGGTCTGTACTAGGGGTGTGCGAGTATTCGAAATTTTCGAATATAATTCGAATATTATATTTTTAGTATTCGTATTCGATTCGAAATCCAGGTATTCGTGTTGTTTCGAATACTCGACACGACGCGAATATTCGTATCTAGCCGAATATTCTATTGCGAGCACCAGCGTTCATTTCGGTCCGCAAGTCCTATCGACAGAGACATAACAACATGGCGGCGCCCAGAGAAATGCGTAACGTTGGGCCATGCAGTAGCTGACTGCGCTGATGAACTTCTTTGTGGCTATACCTGCGAAGCTGGTATAGTCAGAGCTGTGCACGAAATACCTCGCAATACGTGTCAGTTCAGTGCCAATTGAGAGGGCATTTTCTTTGGCTGGAGAAGTCGTTTCAGCTAGAAGGGAACTACTTCTGCCTGACCATGTGGAGCAGCCGGTTTTTCCTTCACGACAACCTTTTATGTTCATCCCAGCAACGCTATTTTGTGCTGATGGCAAGCTAGCCTTGATCAATGCTGTGTACTAGCCATCTTCTCTGATATTTCCACTATTTCCACTCTTCTAAGAACAATGTTCGAGACTTTGATACTTTTTGTGCAGCCACACACAACTTTTGTGCTCATTTCATCACTAATAGTTGAACTGTGATGTTCTTGGGTGCTGAAATAAATGTTTTGTAGTGGTTAAATGCGTCTGCCCTTGATTATTCGATATTCGATTCGATATTCGGAACCAAGTAGTCGTATTCGATTCGTATTCGAAAAATTTGATATTCGCACACCCCTAGTCTGTACTGATAGACTTGAAAACTTGAACGTCTGGCGATACTGATAGCGGCCTATGGAAAGGAAAGTGATGGGACGGCGCTGAGAGAGTGAGAACAGTGTATTGGAGAACGATAAATTTAATACTATTCAACATGGAACATGGGAGCATGGTCAATGCGCTAGATTGGACTTATTATACCCCACCGCCTCAAACTGTCTGGAATAAAAATTACGATGACGGTGGCGAAATCGAGTCAGTTGCACGCTAGTTCAAATCGAGACGAAGAAAGTGACATCGGCGGAAAATGCGATCCGAAAAACAGACAACTGATGGTCCGTTAGAGCAACTAAACGAAGTTCGAACCCCGAAGAAGAATGTAGCAGGGGATGGCGGGAATACGGGGCTGATATGAGATTACGGGACTTTCTGGAATGTGGCGGCCCCGTGACCAATGGAAAAAGCTTTCGTCTAGCTAAAAAGCTATAGATTTCAGAAGTTTGAAAGGAAAAATCTATACACTTCTTATAGGCGCCATCGCCTTCCTATAGATATTTCTTTTTGCCGACTCATAGTTTATACACTGTCTATAGACAAAAGTCTACAAGATGTGTATGGCCGCACCATAAAAGAGGTCTACCTTGAGCTCCGCCTCGACAAACGCCTTTACCCTCCCCCTCATCCATCACTCACAGTGCCGGAGTCTCGCCTTCTTCGGCACATTCAGATGAATGCAGTTATCACCCCGTCCCGCCTCTTCCTCTATCGCTATCCATCGGACCCTTCCTGTCCCAACTGCCCCTGTATCTATGAGGACCTGGCCCATTGCCTCTTCTATTGCCCGGCTGCTCAGCAGTCGGGTTCCTTCCCCCCACCCTCTCTATCCATCACCACCTGGCTCGACTGGCTTGGCGCTGAAGGGGAAGAAGAACAGCGGCTTCTGGTCACCCAGGCGGTCGACATGCTCGGCCTATAAATTATGGTCGATTAAAAGTCTTTTACTACTACTATGGCCATATATCTAATGATTGTCTATACACTGTCCGTCGCATTTGTATTGCCTATAGACAGTTCTCTAGGATACTTCTATAGAGAGTCTATAGACTTTATAGACAGAAATCTACAGACAGTCTATAGACTGTCTGATAAGATTTTTGTAAGGGTGGGCGCGAAACATAACGGATGCACCACCGTGGGAGCGGCCACAACGAATCTCTTCGCCCTGATCTTATTCGACCAGCAACAATGTCCCTAACATTAAATCAACACACAAACAAAGGGAAGCAAAAAAAATCTTAAAAAAGGCTCCCCCGTCTGGCCAGTGAAAGATACCGCCGCTCCAGAAAAGCGCTGCTACAGCCGGGCGGCAACTTTCACGCCACATCCGCGCACGAGTGACACAACAAATTTCACCCAGTGACGGCAACAACTTAACAGGAGAAAAGCGAAAGATTATCAACGAAAGAAGGAAGAAAGCCGAAATTCACGACTCGCCGGATCTCAGTTCTTTCCTGCCAGCTCCAGCGGGAGATCGTGTCCGCGGACAAAGAAACGCGCCCCGCGCCATCGCCGCCGTCATCTGAACCGGCACGCAAAAAACCAGCAAGCGAGCCGGTGCACGATGGCACAAAGGCGCGAAATACGTTAGCGCGAAAGAAAGCGCAAGGAAAAAGAGGGAAAGAATAAATGCGAGACGGATTTGATACATTTACAGTTCGCGAAGCGGCGACCACGTAGCCAGCGTTAATTTGACCCAGCAGCAAAGCAGACGGTGGCGGCTAAAGCAACCACCTATATACGTGTACTTGCAGCCCATCAACTCACTCCGCCCCTTTCTCCCTCCTTCCTCCTCACCCTGTCGTTGTCTCAACCCCCCCTACAGACACACACACACCCTCTATCCTCCCTCTTCCACCTCATCATTTCCATGCCTTCCACGATCTTCCACTTTGTGCACACTATAGCTGCCGTCTATCCTTTGCTGCAGTTCGTTTTGACCCCCCTCCCTTGCTGCCTGCACGGCACTGTTCCACCATCCTGCATGCACTGCCAGCACACTGAGGGCACGAAACTAAACAAATAAGAGAAGCACACTAAGCAAACACGACCGGGATATAAGAGAACGGCTTTGTTCGCGCTGGCAGCACCTCGGTAACTTCGCACCCCCCCCCCCCCCCCCCGTCTCCCTCTTCAGCTACTCTCAGTACATGCTGCGGTGTACGCACACACGGAAGTAAAAACGCCGAAAGCCCGAAGCTACGAAAGCAAACAGACGCGAGCTCGTATCAACAATACGGGGGAGTCCGAACAGAAAAACCGCACTAACATCGCAGTTGTATAGCAGCGCCGATTCGCGAGCTCCAAGCTTTGCTTTAGCGACTCGGGTCGAGAGAGCCACAGCTCCGGGGGCAAAGAAAACAAGCTTGACGAGGACGCCGAGGGTATGGTGCTGTTCTTTACGCTCAACTTATCGCGGCCGTGAACTCTTGGGTAACTTTCATGTTAGGCAGAACCCTCGCTGTGTATGTACGCATGAGTTTCCGCTGCTGTGATGAAAGTTTCTCTGCGCTTAAGACGCCTTTAATGGCTCATACTGGCGTCCGTTAACAAAGCGTGTCACACGCGTTTAACTTTGGAACTAAAAAAAGTAAGAAACCAATGGTTGATTCAGATAGAGGAGGAAAAACGGGACCTAGAAGCCAATTTTGATTACTGTAGATTAATTAGTTAATTACTTATGGGCAAAATGTCGAAATTGCGTCGAAATAGCGCGGACGTCGATATAGCCACGGGAAGGGTGTGACGTCGCATCCAAAGGAAGTCTTCACGGCTTAGTGCCCTCGGCTTTCGCCTGTCAACACTTTAGTATTCAGTGTCCTCGCAATTTTTAGGGCACCTGTACACGTGACCTGACTGAGGCCAGACATTAGAGCAGGGGTGCTCAAACTGGGTTCCGCGGAACACAGGGGTTCCGCGGGCTGTCTTCTTGTGTTCCGCGAGAACCCTCACCGACCCTGACCCAGCAGGTGATATGAGACTGGCTCTGAGTGCTACTGAGGCACGCTTTGACTTGCTCTTAAAAGGAAGCAGTACCACCCGTCACATTAGTATTTGTATTAATCTGTGCAATAAACATTTAACTTTTGCAAATCTCTCTTTGCAAAAATGCAATCGACAACATTGCTGGTAAGTGAAAGCGGGGGGGGGGGGGGGGGGGGGGGTCCCTGGAACTTATTGAATGCTATTGGGGTTCCTCCAAGCAAAAAAGTTTGAGAACCCCTGCATTAGAGAATTGACTCCTCTCCAGAGAAATTGCAGGTCATCGAGGAACAAGGAAACGAGCCTTTTGATTGCGCAATGGATGTTCACTCACCCTAGCATCACTGCAAGCAGTGTAGACACGGCTTACGAAAGACGGCTCAGGGTTTATTTCCGCCACCAGTTCCTTACCGTTCACAGAAATATCACTGCAGGGCGTTTTTAGTCAGTCAGTCAATCAATCAATCAATCAAATCAATTTATTCAGACACGAACTTGTATGCACAGTACATGCCCACGAGATGAGACAGAAGGAAGAAGCTGCTGCCATTCTTCCTGACGAGGCCTCACCCCGGGTCACACATCAAAGGCAGAAGGGTGTTGCATTCATTAAAACTCAACAAGCTCGTTAGTTCAATTTTCACAGTAGTTGAAAGTTAATAAAGGCACATGGGATTACAAAGAGAAAAGAAAAAGACCTGTAACGCTACAGTTCGCAACACAATAGAAAATATGACAGGAGTGAGGCTATCACTGTAAAACTATATATCACAAGTATTTGATGGGTCAGTAGTACGCGTAAAAAGCATCTTCATTTTCTTTTTGAAATGACAAGTGGTATTACTAGTTACAGCTTCGTCAATTATGGAAGGATACACATTGCAAACTGCAGAAATTTGGTTATCAATGTGTTGGGTGCTGTAGTTTGTCCGGGCACGACTGGAAATGAAAGAAGTGATTCGCAGACTATATCGTACGTTTCTGTTGACGTACTTGTTTCTGAAAGATGTGATCTCCTGCTTTATTTTATGATAAATATGAATAGCAACTGAAAGCTTATAGCACAATGGGAAAGGAAAGGGAAAGGAGGAACACTGAAGGACTGTAATAAGCAGTCGCCCGAGGAAGGATTAGGAGAACATGCGCGCAGAGCTCTTTTTTGTAATGAAAATAATCTTTCGCCTCTGCCTAAATGCGGCCACCGGGACCGAATGCATGCCCTCCAAAACACGTGTTTGGATAGTACGGCCACTCAGCACTAGCATCAGACAGAAAATGAGGACACTTGCTATCAGTGACATAAGCGTCAGAAGACAATTGCTATCAGTGTCATAAATGATAAGCTAAAATCCGTTTGCGAGACTTTGTAGCTTGCGGTGCGGCATGCAAGAGGCTACGCCGACGCGAATTTCCTCGACGAAGAAATTATCTGCACCGAACACCGAACAGAAAACAGGAAGGACAACTTCACAGACGCGGTATTGTTTCAGCTAATGTGCACTACCTACGTTTGAGAGGCAAGCGGTTGTTACGCCTGCCCAATTAATCGATCGCTCCGAGTGCACACCGGTGAAATGCGTTTTTCGCGTCACTGATTTTCGAATATAAATGAGCTACATTTCAAAACGGCAGCAACACGAAACGGTTGCAAAGCTCGTCGAATAAATAAAAAGCTAACGCGCCACGCAAGTCGTCACCTGGTAAGACTTGCACTAAAAGAAAGTGGGTATACACTGAACACATATACACCTATATGGGAGTAAAAAGGGTGTAAACTGTCCTCTACACACACCCTTTATAAAAAATGGAGTGGGCAAGGGGACAGCGTACTCCCTTTTTATTACTCCTTCCTTTTTACACTCTAAATAGGAATACGCCTATATGGGTGTAAAAAGGGTGTAAGCTGTCCTCTACACACCCCCTTTACTCCTTTTTTACTCCTTCCTGTTTACACTCTAAAGAGGAATACGCCTATGCGGGTATAAAAAGGGTGTAAGCTGTCCTCTACACACCCCTTTTACTCCTTTTTACTGCTTCCTGTTTACACTCTATAAAGAGGAGTACGCCTATATGGGTGTAAAAAGGGTGTAAGCTGTCCTCTACACACCCCTTTTACTCCTTTTTACTGCTTCCTGTTTACACTCTAAAGAGGAGTACGCCTATATGGGTGTAAAAAGGGAGTAAACTACCATCCAGAACATTCCCTTTCATAAAAGCGGGTGCGCTAGAGGACAGCGTACTTCTTTTTTACTCTTTTCTGTTTATGAGTGTATAAGTGAGCAGATCCCTGGCTTGTTCTCAAAAGTCCCGCGCCGATAGTACCATTATCATAACGCCGGCGATTGAGTCTTTACCGGGGAAAACTCCAACATCCACTTTCAGCCAAGCAGGACTACACTATAGTACGGTCGAAGTAGAAGTTTACAAAGTATCTAGTTGAAGCATCCCCGCATGTTCCGATGCCAGCGCACGGACGCGATATTAGCGCGGGTGTCATAAAATCGTCGACGACGCGCTGAATGAGGGGCGCGTGCCGACGAAAGGGCCGATATTCGCATCGACAAGGTCGAGACAATAAATACGCCATTTTATAAAGTGAACCCTGAACAAGACGCGCCGCGAAAAAGACCAGCCGTAATGGAAGCCCCATTTACAAATCCCGGTCGTTACAGCGTGCGACTGTAGCGCTACCCTCGGCAGCGTCGCAAACTTCGGGCGACTACGCATGTCGAAATCAACCAACGCATATGAAATAAGGTATACTTATCATGCGCACTTATGCACCCTTCTATGCATGGCTGAAACACTTTTAGAGACACGAAGCATCGCCAGGGGCCAGATGTCTGTTTTTATTCGACCAAGTTTGTATTTCTTTTTGTTTCTGCGAAATGCAAGCAGGCAACAAATACGGAGAGAGAGAGAGAGAATAAAGCAAAGGCAAGTCGGTTAACCAGGCATATGCCCAGTTGGCTACTCCATACCA
Organism: Amblyomma mixtum; assembly: GCF_055824585.1. Lineage (NCBI taxonomy): Eukaryota > Metazoa > Arthropoda > Arachnida > Ixodida > Ixodidae > Amblyomma > Amblyomma mixtum. Next base: position 31,156,359 of record NC_143012.1, on the reverse strand, counting down.
GAGGAGGGGGATAAACGAACGAAAGAGATGAGGAAAAGGGCAATAAAAAGACCGGCTGACCTACCCTACGGCTTAGTTGAAGCATTCAACGACAGCTCTGCATGATGTGCCTCCATCTTTTAGCCCGTTCCTCTCCCTTTTCTCCTCTCCTTTTTCTTCTCGTTCTCTGACTTGGCTTACCTTGGCTACTGGCTTGGCTTGCCGTGGCTTGCGGATTTCTACGGCGTCTACAACGGGCTTCATCTACACAGCCACTCAGAGTGGGTAAGTAACAGCTATCGCCGCAAAAAAACAAAGTGAAAGCGCTGAGGCATAGTCCTTGGCCCTTTTTCACCAAAATGCCAGCAATGTTCGCCACTTCAATCTCTCAGCTGTTGTTCAGTCCTACTAGATTTTTCCTTTCTGCGGTTTTACTTCAGAATACGAATTCACGACACCGTAACGTTTTCCACGGCCACTTCCAGAGCGTTAGCCTTTAGCTCAGCTCCAATCAGCGCAATCGCCGAAGTGGAAGGCCAGACGCTGTACTCCAGTGATGATCCGCAAATTCGCGCTCTGGAAACTCCGCGCCGCATCTACCGTTGCAAGCGCGGGCGGACGGAGCGGTGGCAACGGAGACGCGTGAAAACACAACGCTTGCGGAAAGCGGAACACCATGCGAGGCGAACCGCGGGAGAACAAAAGAAAAAAGACAAAACGCCCGCTCAGACAGGCGCAAGCGAGACCACACCGAAGCGCGCCAGAGAAGGATCAATCGACGAACTAAACGCGCCGAAGCAGCGGCGGCGACGATGGCAGAAAGACCGGACGCGGTACGATACGAAGGAAGGACAAGATATAAAGGCAAGAAAGAGTGTTAACAGCAGCGAAACGAAGAAAATAAGGGGAGAAGGGGCGTCCGGAGCGCGAAGCAGACGAGCGAGCGAAAGTAATTCACTTAAGCGAATAAGAAGTACGAGGGAAGAGACACGTTGGACACTATTATACGGCATCGAGCGGCGGTGGCAGGAAAATAAAGGGGCGAGTAATGACTGCGGATGGGGGCGTGGGGGAAAGCGACGCGGCTAGCTGTACATGCGAGCGCAGAAAGTTCGGAAAGTCGCGAGCAGAAGGCGAAAAAGAAAAGAGCGGGAAAAAGAAACGTACATTCGCCGCACGGTGTCGCTCGGGACCATATTCCGAGAGAGAACGGGGGAGGACCGGACAGAGAGCGCGCGACTGCCCACGAGTGTTGTTCACGCATGCGTGAGAAACGCAGTCGTCTCTTTCGAGAAAGAGAGAGAGAGAAAGATGAAGAAAGAGCACAAAAAGAAAGAGAGAGAGGAAAGACCAGCCAACTCGAAGATAATGCGCAAGCAAGCATCCGCGCAATAAAGGACCCGAATGGACGGCACAGAGGAGCACTTAGCAGCACATATATGTACTATATACGGCTAGTGCAAGACAACCAGCCGACGGGGATCAAAGGAAACTTAAGAGAAAAGGACAGTAAAGATCGAACGAGAAAAGAAAGAAGATGGTAAAAAAAAAAAGACGGGAAATTTTCCATTTCATTTCATTAAGAGTCTCCGATCGGCAAGGTTCGCGCACTCCCCGTGCGGCTTCCCCCCCCCCCCCCCCTTTCGATCGCTTTAGCTATGCGCGCTCATGAAGACAATCACGGTTTCTTTCTTCACTTCTGCGCTCTCTCTCTCTCCTTTGTACTACTTCACTCGCTCCCCTTTCCACCTTCGTTACCCTCTCCCCCAAGCAGCCTCACACAGGCGCGCACACACTTTTATTGCCCGCAGCCGCGATCAATCACGGCGTTAACAGCCAGCCTGGATTTACATACTTTCAAACGAGAGGAAGGGCTCCCCCCTCACTCTACGAACGTATAAGCAAGGCTGCCGCCTCCGGCCGTGGGGAGGACGTAATTAATATGAACCACCGGCGGGAGCCTTTAAACGCCGCGGGGTGGACGTCTCGCTCGTTCCCAGGTGCCCGGCTCCTGGCAAAGCCTCGTTCTCGGCCAGCCGCACTGCACCAGCGACTGTAACGTTCTGCTCCTCAGGACGGGGAGGTGAGCGCTCGATGGCTGCCCTCGCAGATCCCGTTTTAATGCGATAGCTTAGAAGCCAAATGAGGCCAAAATGCGTCGTTGGTGATAATATTTGCCAATTGGATGGACGGAGGTGACATCGTCAGGCAAGAGCATTCCCATTCGCTGAAGGGAGCGACGTCAACAGACCGAAGCATTTTCATTGGCTGGAGGAAAGTGACTTCACTAGACCGGACCACTCCCATTGGCTGAAGGAACGTCATGTCATCAAACCGGGCATTCCCACTGGCTGAAATGAAGTGATGTCACCAGAAAAGACCCTTGTGACTGGAGAGATGTGACGTCACTAGACAGGTAGTGCTGTAACTTCCCGTGAAGGCATCAACAAATGCTAATTAATGCTATAGCATTGCCATTACAATATAATTAGGTGTCCCGGTGAATTTTTGATTCGCAATTTCAATTTCAATTCAAAGTAAACCTCTCAAAGTAATGTCAGATAAGCGACAATTCCCAAACAGCTAACAGCGCCAGTCAAAGACCGAACTGGGCACCCTCTCTACACCACTTCACGCGTAGCTAACCTCCTATCGGGAAGAATTCAGAAGCCGAAGACTCGAGTAGCGACGACCTCTACATAAATCGCGGACGTTAGTTTGTTTTTAAGCACCTCGACTGATCGCGATGCCCATGGCCTTGTCCCATGAACTCTCTCTTCTTCCACTCCCTTTATCCCCTTGCTCATGTGCAGGACACCAAATAAGGACTATACCTGTTAACCTCCCAGCCTTCCCATATTCCCCCCTCTCTCTATCAAAAGCGTTCATATACTTTGCATTTCCAGACCCTGTGGGAATTGCTCCTTCGAGAGGCTTTAGTAGGCAATACAGAGACGCGAGGTAGCTTTCCACACGTGCTCTGAGCCAAGCGGGGCATAAAGTTAGAGCGGCAGACGACAGGCACGATAGGTAGCACGTGCACGCTTCCATCCTCCAGCCGCATGCCTTTTTTTTTTTCAAAAATTTCCAAATTCGCGACTTTTCCCAAATCCCAACTACGCCTTTTTCTCTCCCTTTCACCCTTTCCCTCTGACCTTTTCCACAGCCATTCGTGAAGCATCCCTCCTATCCTTCGGCCCCCCTTTCCAAGAGAGTTGGAAGATCGGATGGCGCGTCATAATCGAGGGTTTCGAATTCGCGCAACAGTATCCTTTCTTCCCGACAACGACTGGTTTCTTTCCCATCGGATCCCTATTTTCGCGCGCCGCTTGCCCAGTTCGTAGAGTTTCACAATTACACTGCGAAAAGCTAAAGAAAAGATACAACTCCGTCCGCTTGTCTCGCCTCGATTCCGAAGCCCAACCTAAGGAGAAGCTCCAACCGTTCTTTGCTCGCCATTTACGCCTGACAGACTGAGCTCCCACAGAAGGAAGAACGAAAGTGTTGTTTAAGACACAGAATCTCTCTGGGGCAAGACGTCGGTGACTTCACGATGGGTGAAAAAGGAAGCAGAGGGAAGCAGAGAGTCAAGAGCGTTACTTCGCAATGAACTCTTTTCCCGACCGATTCCGCTGTCCTGAAACAATGAAAGCATCCCCCCCCTGCAGCCCCCCCCCCCCCCCCCCCCCCCCATCCTCCCGTCCGAATGAGGCCAGTCACAGCCAGGCAAGAAACTTTCTTCACGATGTGTTTCAAACCTGAGGTTTTCGTATACCGAAATGCTAAAGAGACCGAATAAATATGGAAAGGTGGTACAGAATAAGGAGTCGGGAGACACACCTGACGCCGGCGGTCGAACGTGTACAGGCATAGTTCTTGGCAGGCCCGCATATCCAAGGATGGATACGTGCTCCCGCCCCCCTCTCGTTCTCTTGGCAAGGCTCTAAATAGCTGGACACGCCTCCCAACCCCGATGCAAGAAATTACACTGCGCCCTACCAGAAACAAAATCGTGAATGGTTTGTGGGCAGCGGCGGGACACAAGTTGCCATACGAAAAAGAAATACACTCGGTTCGAACGCAAGAACAAATTTTCTTTTTCGTTAGTGACTGAGGTCGAAAATATCTTCCGGGTATTATCACTCGTCTATAGAGCAAGATTGGTTTATGGTTTGGTTTATGGGGTTTAACGTCCCAAAGCGACTCAGGCTATGAGAGACGCCGTAGTGGAGGGCTCCGGAAATTTCGACCACCTGGGGTTCTTTAACGTGCACTGACATCGCACAGTACACGGGCCTCTAGAATTTCTCCTCCAAAGAAATTCTAGCCGCCGCGGCCGGGTCGAACCCGCGTCTTTCGGGTCAGCAGCCGATCACCATAACCACTGAGCCACCGCGGCGGCTCTATAGAGCAAGAGTATTTGCAAAAAAGAAAAAAAAAACGCAGACTTCTTACCCACACTTACCGGACATTAGCTGAATGCGCATAATGCACACGCTCCCATATTGTTGCTACCTTAGTCCCGAAGGAAGAATTCTCTAGCAGACAGCCTCTAATGAGCCGTAGCGCGAGCAATGTATCAACATCGCTACGCACGTGGTTACGACCTTCACTTTGAACGCACCCGAACTACAATCTAAAATTTTTGTTCCCGGGACTACGCATACACGCTTTATATGACATGTAAGCCTATAGGGAAACAAAGCCTATAGGGAAACATGTAAGCCTATAGGGAAACATGTAAGCCTATAGGGAAACAAAACATGGGGTGGGGGAGGGTGCAATGGAACTGGCCAACATATAATTGACTGGGACGTCGCTCCTCACCGACACTGCACGCAGCCACCGGTCATAACCGCAACCCCAGCGAAGCAGCAGCGCGTACAAATATTAACTCCCCTGGAAACAAGCGATTAATCCTCATTACGGGGCTCCAGATCGCCATCAATTAACATTCCGCACAACGTAATCCGACAGCTGCCAGATTTATTCCCAATCCCGAAAGTGCCAGCAGGGTAGTTTAAGTAAGGGGAGGAGAAACAAGAGGAGGTTGGCGGGGGGGGGGGGGGGGGGGGGGGGGGGGGGGGATATTTACAAATGTGCCACTCGTCCAATATAGAGCCTGTGCATCCGTAATTAATGGAATGCGAGTAGTGTGGCTAGACAAACAAGGGCTATAAACTGTTATAAAATATCTCAAGCCGCAGTTCTCACCCGAGTAACATACCAGTGGGTTGCGTATACACAGCGAGCGATGGCGTAGGGCAGCGGGCTTGGAGAAAAAACGCCCGCTCAAATTACAGCGGATCGGCCTTTTTCCGTGCAAGCTTCCCCCCGCGTTTAATTAAACAAAATTTCCGCGGCGGACGAGCATTCCGCGAAACCGCAACTATAGAGTGGAAGCGCGCGCAAAAAGCAGTCGCCGACCCTCGGCGCCGTCAAAACAGCGCGGGAACCAGCGGAGGGACGAGACGCGTGATGCGCATATACATACAGCCACCCCCGGCCGTGTATGCGAACGCTCGGGCATTACGCGGTCGATCTGGCTAATAGGGAGACGCCAAATAACGACCCCGAAAGAGCTCTTCCGCGGAAAGCATGAAACGTAATTGCATTAGGTAAGACTGGCGAAAAAGTGCGGAGGAGAAATTAAGATTTATAAACCGGCGCCGGCGCCAGAGGAGAGCTAGATGGCGTGCAGGACAGCGGTTTCAGACTCGCTATATACGCTTTGAAAATAAAAAAAATAAAAATTGCCCGGGCAGAACGGATGTTCATAATAGGAAATTTTACCGAGGAAGCTTTTTTTTTCCTTCGCTGATCAATAATGTAACCACTAATGGCAGTCATGGTTAAAACCTTCTAGAGGGAAAAAATAATAATTCCCGACTCTTCCCGTTTTTTATCTTAGTTCGGGCCGAACACCCGACGCAGATAACCGACCAGCGCGAACCCCGCCTTCCCCTCTTCCGACTTCCCTACGCCAAGGGACCTACAGAGTACGGCCATAGATCACCGTTAATTTGTCGAAAGCCGATTACGTCATTCCGAAACAGTGACATTACTTAGTTTCGCTTTTACGACAGGCACACTATGGACTGAGATTATTGCATTAAAACAAAAATGGAGCGGGTATGTTTGGGAGAGAATAAGAAATAGGAGAATCGCACGGCTCTGTGCACACTACGACTGCTCGTTCTGTCAAAGCTAGCGATATATGCATTGCAGAAATTCTATACTAACTGGCCCCAACCGTCGGTTCATTGCTGCTGCGCTGCTACTGCTATACACAAGAATGGCACACCGCCGCCAACTGCACAGAATTTCTCTGGTACAGTTGACGCAGTGAAAAACTTTATGGTATGGTATGGTATGGTATGGTATGGTATGGTATGGTATGGTATGGTATGGTATGGTATGGTATGGTATGGTATGGTATGGCATGGCAAACCATGGAATGATACAGCGTGATATAATATGGTATGGTATGGCAAAGCATGGTATGGTATGGTACTGCATGAACAGCGTGGTGTGGTATTGTATGACAAAGCATGGCATGGTATGGTATAGCGTGGTATGACATAGTATGGCATGGCAAATCATGGTATGGTATTGCATGGACGTCATGGTGTGGTATGGTATCGTATGGCATTGCATGAACGGCAAGGTGTGATACGGCAAAGCATGGCATGGTATGGCACAGCGTAGCATTGTAAAGTACGGCGTGGTAAGGTATGCTATATAGTACACGCGGGGTTTAAAGGCCCGTAGCTGCGCGTGGACTCTGAATTAATTTCGACCACTGGCTCTTTAAAGTTCTCGGACATCGAAAGCACACGGACGCCGTAAGCATTACGTCTCCATCATAATGGACGCGAAATGTACAAACGATAGCGAGCGAACGTGCGTGCGTGCGGGGTAATTAGAAGGCATGTACTTCTTCTCCGCTGCCAGTGCGCCAAAAAGAAAGGTCGCTCACGTACCATAAAACCAAAAAACAAAAAAGAAAGATCAAATAAAACAACCAAGCGCGCGCACATCGCATTCCCTTGTCTGGCGGCGGCGTTCCGGTCGAGCGGCTCGGAAGAAAAGCGCGAGAAGATGACGTCAACTTCACAAACAAAAGCGCGGGCAGACGCGAGTGAAAAATAAAAAAGAGAAAGGAGGAGGGACGAGCAGATTCAATTAACGACAGCGCCGACAGAGAAAATAGGCTTAGCGCGAATTCACAAAAGAAGCTCAAGGCACGCGAAAAAGCGCTCACGGGCGCACAGACCGGAGATGCGGGCGCATTGCAGTGTACATGGGAGCGAGGGAGGACGGTATATACGGGATTTTCCCTCCCTTTTTTCCCCAATCGGCAGCGACGGGTCTGCCGTGGCAGTGCAGAGCGCGCCGCGCACCAACGACGGGAAATGGGAAAGCGAAGAAGCCACGGGGGAACCGAAAACGGGAGAGCGCTCCCTCTCATCACCCTTCGCCCCCTACCCTGCCTCTCGCCCCCTCTCACGACGACGAAATTAATTTCAATCGGCGCGCCTTATCGTTCGCCGCTCGCAGCCAGTGTCGCGAAAAAGCCCCGTTGAATGTCGCCGGCGTTTCCTCATCCTCCTCGTAACCGTGACGTCGAAGGCGCTTTTGTGCGAAAGTGCCGACGCCACCCCCAAAGGGAAGCCGTGGGACGCACAAGCGAAATTCTGTGTAGCAAGCAGCGGGGGAGGGGGGGGGGGGGACGTTTCAGCAGCGTCGGGAGGCAAACACTGCAAAATACGACGCGACGAGGAGGGTGGGGGAATAAGGGGAAGGTGACGGGAGTGTAGGGAATGGGGAAGAGGCAGTTTGCGCGCTAGAGAGAGGGCCGACGGGAAGAAAGCGGTGAACAGAAAGGGTAAGGAAGGGGTACTCATTACGCGATCTATCGATCCAATTTACGGCGCCCCCCCCCCCCCCCCACTTTTTCTCCCATGCACCCGGGAGCGTTCATGGTGAAAGCGGCTCGGCTGCCGCTGTCTATGGCTAATTCGCACCGCATTCGGTACCCTTTCACGCGAAATAACCGCTCCCTACGTTTGCCTTTCCAATACTTCCCCCTTTTCACTCGATCTTCCCTTTTTCCCCGCTCTTCCCTATTCTAAGGGCTGCCTCCTCTCCCGATACTCCCGCGACCAACGGGACACGGAAAGGCAACGCGTGCTAAACAAGGGTACACACAGAAACCAAGGACGCTGGCGACGGCTTGTGGGTTGGGTGAGGGGGGGGGGGGTGCAGGGGAGTCTGTCGGCGACGCAGGAGCAACGGCCTTAATTAATCGGCGCTTCTTGAAGGACTCCTTACGCCTTGTTAACTCCAGGGATGCTCCTTCCCCATTCCCGAACCGCGCGGCGCAGCAGCACCCGTGTCTTCTTCCTTCCCTCGGGTGTCGTGCACCGCACAACAAAGGAAGCTCTCGGGCCGCTTGTGCCTAAGAGGAGGACGAGCGGCCGAGGTAGGCAGCGCGCTTTCTTCGATCACCTCGGGATCGATCAAACGAGCGAGGCTGACGAGACGGGAGAGTCGCGGGCGCGATTTTCACGACGCAGATGCAAGGCACGACGAGAGCTCTGGGAAGGCTTTGGAGTTGCACCGGCACGCTAGCTACCCTGCAGTGTGTACTTCCCCGACAATCATGCAACTGATTAAGGAGTAGAGACGCCAAATTTTTTCATGCACATTTTTTTTTTTAGTGATGCGCTGGACAATGGTATAATACATGATCCACGGCATAGAATTCGCCTACGGTAGTTGAATAACTTCTGACTGAAGTTTTTTTTTTTTTTTCTCAGGCTGCTTAGGTTTCGCTTTCAACAGCCAAACAGCAGCTGCGACGAACAAGACGCGTTCAGGAAACATGAAGCCAGAAAAAAGTGCGATACGGCAGTTGCTTGTTCATTCATTGTCATTACAACTCTGAAGCAGGCTTCCGTAAGACCCGATGTGAATTAAAATGATCAATGCCGATGACCATGCCGCATTCAATGTATGTACATCTCAGGCGACCTAAATGCGTCTTTTACGTCACAGCCGTCGTTTCGCTGTGGCGTACAAGACAAAAGATGACAGATGACGGGAACACAGATATGGTAAGTGTTGAATAACGAAACGAATTACAAGCGAAGTGCGCACAGTGGGGCGTCACGAAACGAACGTGTATAAGTATGCCCACAGCAACACAAGCGATGATTAAATTAGCGTGGTGCAGTGGACCCTTATGCCGGAGGCCGGCCCAGCGGCGACTTCGCAAGCTGCGGTTGCCGACTCTGGGAAAAACAATGCTATAAAGCGGCGGCAAAACTGATGAATAGTATGTCGCACAATGACGCGTCGTGCTAGTGCGCGTGGCTGCGAGCCTCCTTCAAGCCCACTATAGTTTCGGAACAGTCGAAATTATTAGCGCCATATCGTCGAGGGGAATCATCTAGCCAATGGCGCATGTCTATTATATTGACGCGAACCTTTGCAGCGTTTGTTTGTTGATTCTTCAAAGCTGCCGGCGCACTGCTTTATTACTTTGTGATGCAAGAAGCGACCAGATGTACCTCGACTGATCGCGTCCAGGTGGAGACGCTTCTACGTTGTCCCAGAGTGTTAACTTTGCGTGCTTTGGTTTGGTTTGGTTTATGGGGTTTAACGTCCCAAAGCGACTCAGGCTATGAGAGACGCCGTAGTGAAGGGCTCCGGAAATTTCGACCACCTGGGGTTCTTTAACGTGCACTGACATCGCACAGTACACGGGCCTCTAGAATTTCTCCTCCAAAGAAATTCAACCGCCGCGGCCGGGATCGAACCCGCGTCTTTCGGGTCAGCAGCCGAGCACCATAACCACTGAGCCACCGCGGCGGCCTTTGCGCGCTTTATCTCGAAAGTTCGCTATCAGCTTTAAAAAGAGCACGGCCGAGAGCGGTGGGCATTTTGTTCGACGACCGCCGAGCACACTTGTTGCTACGCCGCCGCCGAGTGATTCAGTTATTTGTAGGCGCAAGTCAGCCCAAATAAAGAGTTTCGTTTAGGAGCCATTCTCGCTGTTTCCCTGCTCACCGAACTGCAGTCACCACTACGTGACAATATTAAACCGAGGCGCCTAACTGAAATAGTCAGTTGGAGTTGAACAGGCCTTTAACAACGACCCTGCAGTGCAGAGCCGCTGGCTTTACTCTGACGCTTTTCAGCTCGCCGAGAGCGAGTCGCGAGCAAGGGCGAGTCTCAAAAGCGCCCGCGCCCCACGCATCTCTGAGGCGCCAGGGACACACTTCAAACTGGAACGAGACTCGACTGAAGACACGCGCCCCAAGCCAAGATAGAGGCACCGCGCAGCAACAGGAATGTGCCGCTTTCGTTCTCGGCGCCTTCAGCGCGGGACGATGCCGAAGACAATGGATGTGACGCCACGACGATCGGCCACGAGCCCACAAATGCGTAAGGAGATGCGCGGAAGCAAAGCGGTCAGCTTCTACTCGTTCCGAGTGGACGCCCGGTAGCAACAGTGACGTCGGCGAGGGGGTCAGCAGCGCACCGGCCGCAAGAATAGCGGGGGAGGATCCAAAGACAATACGGAGACAACCTCCCCCTCCCGCCACCTCCTCACAAAAGAGCGGCCTAGGTAACGAAACGACGCCGAAGGCGACGCGTGTCTGCAGTCGCGTCCTCGAGGGAGAGAGTACAGGAGAGAGGGTGGGGAAGAGTCCTCGGATTCTTCGCAGCGTACTATCTGGCCGGAACTTAACGCACACACCGCTTCGATCGACAGAACTCATCTTTTCGAACAAAAAACAAGCAAGCAAATAGCTGCCGGGTAACGTTTGCACACTAACGTCCGGAATTCAGCGCGACGCGAAAGACGAGGACGAAGGAATGGCCCTCGCGTCTCCTTCCCTGCACCGCCCCCCGTATCGCGTCGAATTTAAGATGCCGATCTTCCACCTTTGTACGTGACCCACGCGTGCTCCATTTGCCTGCTCTTCTTTCTCTCTTGGCTCTTCTCACTTCAAGGCTTCTCTATACAGTGATCCACGGAAGGCATGGAAGATGGGATTCTGACCACGCAACTGCCCATAAACAAAGACAAGTCCTCTTGTCGAAACTTCGGCATAGGACTGAGGCCCCTATACACCTCCGACGCTTGCTCACTTCGTTTTGTGTCATTGCCTTCCCAAGATTCCCAAGGGTGGAACAATTACCGCATCAATCTGTCAAACAATCTACAGATGAAAAACACGCCTTCTGAGTGGTAGAAGGCGCTGCTGACCAGCGAAAACCTAAAGAGCCAACAGGCCCTCAACCATCAGGCCCGCAGAACAGCTCAAGCCCTAGAATAAGGGTCCCACCCATGAGCCTAAATAACTCCTTTCCCTTCAATAAAGCTTTTCTTTTTCCTCCTCCTCCTCCTCCTACTGATGCGTATTTTTCTTCGTAACCTAAACTGACTGGCCTCATCTTAACTTCTCATGTCTCGCAAGCTACCAGTGAGCAAACGGCTTTAATCACGTCCCTAGGTCAAGTGTATGCGTTTAAGAATGCTCGAGGATACGTGCACGAACCATCAGCGTCAGCCCAAAACGCGAAAAGCAAAACGTCACCGCCATAACAAGAACACAAAAAAAGTACCTGCTGGAGGAGAAATACACGGAGGGCCTATAATGAAAATCAAATGCACTACTAACATTCAGTCAGCCAAAGTAAATTCATATTTTCGCTGCGACCATTTAAACTGCCGCGTTCGCGCGTTATCCGAAGCTAGCCGTACAACCTTGGTCAGAAGTTATCAAGCCGCGAAGGGCTGCTGAACCGTGTACTGGGGTGCTGACAGCACCACTGCCGCTGCAAATGTGAAGACGGGTGAGGGCTAGCTTATCTCAGAACCCGGCAACCTGGCACAACACGAACTGTGCCGTTATACGTGCGCGGCTCAATGGAAAACGAATGAGGACACCATCGGGGCACATTCGAGGTGGTGTTGCCGCTGTCATGTCCACCATACGCCAGCGTTCACGGTATTTGAATCTTCACCCGCTGTGGTGACTCAGCCGCTATAGTGTCGCCCACTGTTGTGATTTCCCGGAACCACAGAACTTCCCGCAACTACACGTAATTAGCCAGTTGCACGAAACGCCTCAGAGGCACAATGCAAATTGCAACAACACACTGCAAAACTTACAATTCCGATCTACCCTGGTATGTTTACTGGGCATATCACACTGTATGGAACACCGCTCCATGTTGTTCAGGCAGGATAATCCCCCCTGAGTGGCGACACGAAGTCATCAGTCACGCATCATTAGGTTACTATGCTAATCAGGCCCCTGAGCTGAGAGATGTCAGTGCACGTCAAAGAACACAGGGTGGTCGAAATTCATTCCGGAACCCCCCACTACGGTGACCCTTTCTCTCTTCCTTCTCTCACTTTCTCCTTGATCCCTTCCTCACAACACGGTTGCCGTGAGCGAAAAAAAAAAAACACGGGGTAGGGCTAACCAAGCATTATCGTGCGTTAGCACCGTTAGCCTTGGTTCTTCAATGTTTATCTTGACTTCGTATGGCTTTGCTTGATTTGACCTGGCTTGCCTTGGTTGGTATATCATGTGATGTAAATTTGCGTGATACTGCCATCTGCCACGGTGGTTGTGATGACGTCACAAGTTCACGTGACCTATGAGGCCCACCTGCCACCCGGGTGGTTTGTGCACCCAGCTCTTCAAGCTAGCGCAGGCACCAGACATACGAACAGACAACGGATTTTCGGCTGAGTATAAACCCATGTGATAGCGCGCTAGAAAATAAAAAAAGAAAGCAGGGGGCACTTTGGCTCTCTAAAGTGCTGCAAGGCGAAAGCGTTTCCTGGCGCACTGTTTGTTTTTATTTACTTTTTTATTTTTCATATTTTGGTTATTTTATATATTTTCTATTTTTGCTCCTTTTGTTATCTTTATTGCTTTTTGTTTTGATTTCATATCTTATTTTTATTTGTTTATTTACTTATTTTTATTTTTTATTTTTCCTTTTCTTGACTATGCCTTTTATTTTATCTATGAAACGCGTGCATTCACTAGATGAGCCTTTACTCATGCTCGAACCTTGAGCCTTCGTGGCGGAGTGGTAGCGTCTCCGCTTCAAATGCCAAAGGCCCTGGTTCGATTCCCACCCTCGGCGCAGTTTCTTTTTAAGCAGTGGCGCCGAAAGGCGGAAAAATCTGCCCACACGGCTGCCGACGCGTCTGCTAACGGCAGTATGAGGCATTAAAGGCTGTCGCCTTAAAATCACAACAACGGCTATCTACCAAGTGCCACCCGAGGAGAATCAAAGATACGCGGCTATCGCAGGTTGCCCGCTCCGCCGACGCAGGGGAGCACTGTAATCGCCGGTCGAAAACACCCGGCGCGGTTTCGTAAACGCGCGATCGTAGACAGTGATTCCGGCGAGGAAACGTTCTTCGCGAGGTCCCGAAGGCCGGACTACATTCCGTCTTCAGTCAAGGAAGGGGAGTGGGATCCCCGCGGCCCAGCCCTCTCCCATGCTGTCCCTCTCCCCGCCGAGCCTTGGCCCCCTCGCGGCACCGAAATACCGCATTCACCCGATTCTAACGCGCGACTTCTTTCCGTTTTTTTTTTTTTGTAGTTCACGAAAACTGAGCCTATAGACGCCATGCGCGTTACAACAGGACACAAAAGCGAAGCCACGTTACACGGTTCATCCTCGTCATATTTATTGCAAACAAATACAAAGTAAGTACCCTCACTGACATCCACCCAAGCGCAGCCATACGGCTACAAAGGAAAGCTATACAGCTTTCTCAGAAACTTCGCAGTTAAAGAAAAATTCGCCCTGGTCCGGGGTTGCAGTTAAAGAAAAATTCGCCCTGGTCCGGGGTTCAAACCCGGGACCACCGCTACACCGGAGCAGTCGCTCTACTAATTGAGCTAACCGGGACGAGGGCGAATTGATCAATAAATCGAAGTGGGAACAGTGTTGACCAAATATTTAGGGGAATCCCCCAAGGTGGAGTAGATTTGTAATAAAGGAGTAATTACTCATTGACATCCACCCAAGCGCAGTCATACGGCTACAAAGGAAAGCTATACAGCTTTCTCAGAAACTTCGCAGTTAAAGAAAAATTCGTCCTGGTCCGGGGTTCGGGTGGTCTCGGGTTCGAACCCCGGACCAGGACTAATTTTTCTTTAACTGCGAAGTTTCTGAGAAAGCTGTACAGCTTTCCTTTGTAGCCGTATGACTGCGCTTGAGTGGATGTCAATGAGTAATTACTCCCTTATTACAAATCTACTCCACCTTGGGGGATTCCCCTAAATATTTGGTCAGTAAGTACACCTGCCGTCAAAAGTGCACTGAAGGCCTACTCCGTGAATCCAAATTATCTCAATTTATTTTAATACAAAGGGTAACGGTCGAAATTTATTGGTGCATTGTGTAATTCGCACAGGCACAATTAGGCTGCACATATCTCTTCATCATCATCATCATCAGCCCAACTAGGCCCACTGCAGGGCAGAGGCCTCTCCCATGTCTCTCGAATTAACCCTGTCTTTTGCCAGCTGCGGCCACTGGACTCCCGCAAATATCTGTTCAAGTATGCGTGAAATGAGGCAGACGAAATGATATTCTTTTTTTCGCTTTCGATACCTTCCATTTACTTTTGACAGCTCCTGTACATGTTTACAGCGACCGCAGTTATTCACTTATATTTAGTGATAAATTCGTATTGCGGTGGCCGAAGCCCCGTCAAGTGCCCCTACGCCTTTGGCTTCGGCGGCGTCTTAGGTGTACCTTAAAGGTGCACTGAAGAGGATTCTGAACTCGTCTTTTTGCCGCGGGAACTCAATCTACACGTTCCGAGCTTTCTTAGAAACTACGATTTAGTGCCCTGTTTGGTTGATTTTCCTAATTAAATCGAATTAACGTCCGGTTCCCTCCTTTTTTTTTAATTCTCCCTCGTACGGTGGGCGGAGTCGACCAACGCGTGGAGCGCCTTTCAGCCAGCTCCGTGGAGGCTTTGCTTTCGCTTTATTTTGTTTTTAGGTTTCCGTGAATAAATAGTTTCATTCGCAGATAATATAGCCGCAAAATAAGCCCGCAGAAATAAAAATACGCGCGGACTATTCGCTTCTACGGACTACTACGTATTACTCCGCCGATGGCAGAGCGGCAAGCCGCCGCGGGACTGGCTGAAAGGCACTCCACGCGTTGGTCGACTCCGCCCGCCGTACGAGGGAGAATTAAAAAAAAAAGGCGGGAGCCGGACGTTAATTCAATTTAATTAGGAAAACCAGCCACAGAGGGCAATAAATCGAAGTTTCTAAGAATGTTCAGAACGTGCAGATTGAGTTCCCGCGGCAAAAAGACGAGTTCAGATTCCTCTTCAGTGCACCTTTAAATAAAAAAAATACAAAAAGGCTGCCCGTAGAGGCATTTATCTTTCCTTACAACTTTGTAAAGTAGGCAGCAGTGTCGTTCTGCGTTGGGAGTGGGCATTTTATAGGCGACGTTATAGCCGCACTGCGTCCTTGTGGATGGTTTCCCTCCGCTGCTTTCCAACCGCGTCAAGGGCGAAAACTAAGGCGGCATCTATGAAGGCTTTGCCTCACGACGGCACGGAGGTCGACGACGTGCTCTCGTGCATAGACAGCGAAATAGAGCCGTCCGAGAGCGCAGAGAGGACCACACAAAAGCAGAAACGAGCGTCGCAAAAAGTTCGGCAACGACTTCGCGTTACCCCGCCAACGCGAAGGTTCGGCGCGCGTTATAACCGGGTGAGTACGGTAAGCTTGAAGCAGCCAGCTGAGCCGTATACGCGCTCGCGTTCTTCTTTCTCGGAGTCAGTGCCGAAGGAGCACGCTGCTCGCCGCCGTTCGCCGGGCGTCGTTTCCTCTTTAACGGCGGCCGGGTGCGCGCGACGACGTCGACCAAGTCTTGCTTTGACGACGAACAACGACGAGGCCGCACGCCGAGTGTGGCGGTGGTGTCCCCATAGCGCTCTCACGCACAAACCCACGACGTATCGTCGCCACTTGCGCGACCGTGCGTAGTCCTTTTCTGGGTTACAAGTGCACGCCGCAGACACACACTCGTGGAGAATGATGGGAACGGTGGTGTGGAAAGGACAAAAACGATAACCGGTCAAATGCAACCCCCCCCCCCCCCCCCCCCCCCCCTCCTCCCCATACCTCTATTTCCTTCTTTTCGGGCCGGGTTCACACAAAGACGGGTCCTTCTACGCATAAGAAGGGTATATTACCAGGCCGAGTCGCCGAAACAGGCCCAGGCCCGATAACTCCGCGCTGCTAAACCCAGTGACAACAGCCGAGTAACACTATCCGAACTGCGGGTGACGTGATTGACCCGCCGGTTATTGTATACTTACGACAGGCAAATTGTGAGATGGTTAAAAAAAATTTCTGAATAAATAAGAATCTGGAGCCGAATTACGGAACGTTCACAATCTCAAAAGAGTCTCAAAAGATTTGGTTACAAAGCCCCGCTCCTATTGGTCGGCACGGACTGGCAGACATATCGACCAATAGGAGCGGAGCTTATAAAAGTATACAGCCCCGCCGCGGTGGTTAGTGGTAACGGCGCTCGTCTGCTGGCCCGAAAGACGCGTGTTCGACCCCGGCCGCGGCGGCCGAATTTCGATGGAGGCGAAATTCTAGAGGCCCGTGTACTGTGCGATGTCAGTGCACGTTAAAGAACCCCAGGTGGTCGAAATTTCCGGAGCCCTTCAATACGGCGTCCCTCATAGCCTGAGTCGCTTTGGGACGTTAAACCCGAATAAACCAAACTTATAAAGTATACAGCAGCTGTATCTTACCGGTACTCACCTAGGAGGGCAGAAACGTGGAGGCTAATGAAAATGGTTCAGCTTAAGTTAAGGACAACGCAGCGAGCTATGGAAAGAAAAATGATAGGTGTAACGTTAAGAGATCGGAAGTAGACGAAGTGGGTGAGGAAACAAACGCGGATTAGTCACATCCTAGTCGAAATCAAGAAGAGGAAATGAACTTGGGCACGGCATGTAATGCGAAGGCAGGATAACATTTGGTCCTTAAGGGTAACGGAGTAGATTCCAAGAAAAAGCAAGCGTAGCAGGGGGCGGCAGAAAGTTAGGTAGGTGGATGAGATTAAGAACTTTGCTGGGATACAGTGGCCGCAGCTGGCAAAGGACAGAGTTAATTGGAGAGACATAGGAGAGGCCTTTGCCCTGAAGTGGGCGTAGTGAGGCTGATGATGATGATAGATCAGTTTATGACATGTTTGTGATCTGATCGTTCGTAATTCGGTCACAGATCTTGATTATAAATAGGTGCGAGGGCTCTGGTGAGCGAGGCCCGTCTTCCCAGCACTGCCGCGCAAAGAAAGCCCATATCCGCACAGTTGAACCGACGGTACAGCGTCCGTTCAACTATGTATATACTGTCGGTTCAACTATGTATATACTGTCGGTTCAACTATGTATATACTGTCGGTTCAACTATGTATATACTGTCGGTTCAACTATGTATATACTGTCGGTTCAACTATGTATATACTGTCGGTTCAACTATACGTCGGTTCAGCAGCATTCGGTGCTATAGAAATGAGGAGTGTCAAGCACGGTGCCATGAAAGGAAGGCCTATATGTGCATGCGCCAAAGTCAGAGCCTCTAATGCACAGAAGCACGCACGAAAGCGCCGACCACTCGCTATACCGCAAGAAAAAAAAAAAAGACTCCCGAGAAAACCGACAGCACTGCGCGCGAACCGGCAGACACACGAAACCCTAGACGCGCCTACCTGTGCGCGGACCATCGAGCAGAGGAGCGGCAGAAAGACAAGCGTCAGGTTTCTCCAGTGTCCGGGCAACTGCGTTCACAGAAAGGTGTACGGGAAAAAAAATACCCCGGCTCGTGTAAGCCGCGGCCGCAGTATGCCCCGACAGGTGCGGTGTCTTATCACGGCGTGTTCTCACTTGGCGAGTCGCGGAGATCGAGCGTGTGACTGCGACTCGCGAACAAAGAATGGTTCGCGTTTATGGAAGTCGCGTAGGGCGTGTAACAGGCTGCCAATAAAGGGGCTCTGAAACACCATCCGAGGACAGCGCATCAACTATATTAGTCACTGCATTCTGTTGTCATGAACACCTCAGCAAATAATACACTTCCACATGCAGCAGAGCCCCTACAATCACGCGCGAAAGTTGGCGAGCCCTTCCCGGCGACTTTTTCATGCTCGGCCCCTCCTCCGTCGCTTGGATTGCGTATACGAGTTTAGAGATGGCTATTGGTTAGATTATTTATGACGTCAACCACCTACCACGGCCATGGCCAATAAGCCGCATATAGCTCCTGCGGATCAGGAAGCTCCGCCCCTCGGCGGTGGGGCCGGCGCAGGAGGGCCGGCCTTCCAGCGTGCAAAAAGTGACGAGAGGAGATGGAAGGAGCGAAGACGCCGAAATTCAAATTTGGACTACAGATAACTCTGCTTCTACAAAGCGCATTAAAAAAAATGGCAGCGATTTAACTCTGGTTAAACTTGGAGGATTGCGAAAGCAACCAGGAGAGAGAGAGAGAAGCGATGGAGAGCGCGCGGCAGCGGCGGCGGCCCCGGCACGCTAGCTATGCGCCGCTACTGCGCATGCGCAACTGGCGAGCGCGGCGGCGGCACATCTGAGTCAACAGCGCAGCGACGGCGCGCCAGCTGTGCGCCGTGTGACGTCACTGCTCCTCGCGCATGCGCAGTATGGCCTTTCCTCGGCTCCGCGAAATGGCTCGGGGACTCGCATAGTGTTGCTTTCGAAACAAAATTCTCCGAAGGGCGCATACCTGCCACTGCGCAGGCGCAGCTAGGTCTTAGCGCAAGCGGATCACGCTAGCAGAACGCTGATAACACGCTATGCTAAATACCTCTATTAGTGGCCAAGAAGTGGCTCGGCGGCAGTGTCGATGCTCAGATTACCAAGAGTGACCCTGAGGGTTGAGACAGCGAAGGTTCTCGCTCGCAACGAGAATTGTCGGAACTGGCGTAGTTGGCAGTGAGAAGCCTGGCATAGAATGAGCCCCGCGAGTCATTAGCGACGGCTTTGATTGGCTAAGCACTTGTGCTGCTCGAATAACAAGGCTAGAAGATCGAGCACCGGGAGACTGCCTCACAAGTGTCGCTTTTGGAACAAAGCGCGATCACCTGCGACCGTTTCTTTTGCAACAAACGGGTCGCAAGAGCGTAGGCGGCAAGCAATGGACCTTGTTTGCTTTGTTGTGGCACCGGCAGTCGCTGGTGGCAACCACTCTGCACGCACATGCAAAGCAGGCCAGCGATGAGCGCTTTCCCCACCAAAAGTTAGGAAGCCGAGTATGTAGGAAAGAATGAAATACCTCAGAAACTTGGGAGACACTTAAGCCCCGCCTTAAGAAGTGAAACGCGACATCGCCTTTTACTTATACCATCAACATGATGGCACCCCTCGTAGGTGCTCCTAGAGGCGCCCGTGTGCACGGAAACTTTCGACCCCGCTTCCTCAAGGACGAACGATGACGTCACACTCACTCGCAGCGCTCCAGGTGGCCTCCGCGAGAAGCGGGAGGCTTGCGCTAGGTTTTTCCCGCACTAACGACGCGACGGAGCTGCGGCACGGCGACCACGCCGGCTTTTCCACCTCACGAGCTACTTGACGCTCCCGCGTTAAAATGCTTGGGGTGCCCACTGTTAAAATATATGTCCACTGCACCGACTGCGTCAAATGGGAGGCCTATACAATAAGCACTCAGGGTTGCAACGCCTAAAGCCATCGACATCACGTAGATGCAAGCAATGCAGTTTCAAGTGCCAGCGCCCTAACCGCTGAACACTGAAGTCGTCGCGTCGCGTTGGGTCCACCTCGCAAGGTTTTTTTTTGTTCGTTACATCGCAAACGCTTCGTTACTACAGAACCAAATAAAAAGAAGCAGTTTGAAGAGGTAAAACGGCTCCATAAGCCGCCGGCACTCCGTCAGCAATAAGCAGCTTATACACGGTCATCGAAAACGCTGAGTGGATAAGCGAACGCTATACACGTGGGGACTGGCTGCATGTGCGACCGCGCGGAAAAGGAATCGGGAAGGAAACGAGTCGGCAGTGGCACAGGGACCTAACGGCGCCGTCAGCACTGCCGCGGGGACGAGGCGGCATCTCATCTGCGTCGAAAACCGGGAAAAGGCGGGAGCGCGCCAGGCAGGGGGAAAAAAGAGGAGAAAGCGAACGGCACCCTGCCCGAGAGGGAATGGAGTAGGGAAAAGGGGATGGAACCGGGTAGAGCACCGCGTTGGCCCGGGGAGGGGGGGGGGGGGGGGGGGGATGTATGTGCGCGCGATCACCGCGTGGAGAGATTTTCTCCGAGGTTTGGGAGATGCCAACTCCGGCTGTTGTGCGGTGCGGTAGATGTCGCGCCGTCAGCTCCGCGTCGTCATCGACGCCGAGTGTCGCGGTCGGTCGACGGAAAGCGAAGCTTGCGCCGTCGCCTCCGCCGTGTACACTGTTGGGTGCAGTGACGCAAGAAGGGCCCGGGCGTAGGTCATATATACAGATGCGTCCTCTGTTAAAGGGAACACTTATTTTGAAGTCAGGATTGTAAGAGCAACGTTTTGGTCCACCGCCGAAATATTTTGGCATTTCTTTTTAATGCATCCAGCCATTTAATCTTCTACTCTAGTTGCATAGCGCATGTAATAATCAAGTTTAACTGGCGATGTATAAGTAAGTGACATGTGTCTGGAGCTTAGCCCGTCTTCGTAAATACTTTACTCAACTGCTATTTTCAGGTTAACCAGTTTTCGCTTGGCTACTCTGGGGTCTTAACTGCAGCTCATTACTCGTACACGAATTCAGTTCCACGTAGACGGCGGCGGCAATAGCTGTAATTTTTTTGTACATTTAATAAATTCGTTGAAGAACTAAACTTCACTTTTTCATGAAATCTGAAAAAAAAAAATACTGTGCGAATGTGAATCGCATAGCAACAGGTAAGCTACAGAAGACGATGAATATGACTTGTTTGATTACGCGCTGATAACGACATGATGCTACGAGCATTTTATACTTTGTTGTTGATTTAACCTCTATTACGTGTCCCTTTATCTGTCGTTTGGTTTACTACTGCGTTCTTTTTTATGTGTTTCTCGTTTCAATCCGTTCTTCTTGTTCTGTTTAAAATGCACTGTTCGAAGTTTGACGCCCCTCTTAAACAATGACCATGGGCACGTAAGGTACTTCAAAAAAAAAAGTCCCGCTTCTCACTCGCGCTTAATCATTAATCACCCGTAGCTTGCTAATAATGTGTTCTTTTTCCCACTCCTTTTATCCTCCCAGACAACTTTCTGTGCCTCTGCAGGCAAGGCTAGGAAGGAAAGGGAAGGAGATGAGCGTTTGCTCCCATGCCGTGGGGAGTGGGTAGTTCGTTGTTCGGGCTATAGGGATGCGGAGAGGTGAATATGGGAGTTGGGGAGACAGTGGGGGTCGCTACCATGCAGAGGTAGACTACTTCTCACAGCACGGGGACAAAGACCCGTCCCGTTCCCTTTCCTGCCCAGCCTTGGTTGCAATCTCAGGAAGTTGTCCGAGTACTATCAGCGTCAATTGAAACGCGAACAAGCCAATTGAAACGCGAACAGCAAAACTCGCAGATATTATACTAGGGAGGCAAAATACACGAGCAGTTGATTTTCCCATCGAAGCCGAAAAGACCGCTCTTCTGGAAAGTTAATAGCCCACGCCTGTATTTCATCTCCAGCCTCTAATATGCTTGATTTTTTGTGCTCGCGTTTCAGGTGTTTTGTTCGCGTTTCTTTGACGCGTTGTTTGACGCTGATAGTGCAATACCCTTGTCATAAGGCCGACCATTTCTTGACCTAAAGGAACGCAAACGAGTGTTGCCTCACAGGAGTCGTCGCCGTGTCACACGGCCGGTAACAAGCTTTTCAGAGGAGCCGCCGGGGACCCATTAGAAGTACCACAAAGCTCAGGCCAAGGCTTAAGGTAGTTGTGGAAGACGAGCTACAGATGGCTGGCGCGTGACGTCACGGACGCCATTATTGTGGACCATGCCCAGCTTCTGCCGGGCTTTTCCACAGGGCAGGTAGCGATAAGCGGATAAGACGAACAGACTTTCGCTCTGCTTCTGGTCCACCACCAGGACGAAAAGCCACTACCTATTACACGAAAATGACGCAGCCAAGAACTTTGGCCAATTACGGAAGGGCGGGAAGAGGAGGTCGACGTGCTAGGCCACCGTATAGCCGCGATCCGCCAGCCTGTCATCACTTTCAAGAAACTAAACGCGCCGATATACCAAACCCACACATCTAAAGATGCACCCTGCATTTCTCCCCTCCCAGGCATACCTTTGTCTCGTCACAACAGAAGGCGCAATGTCATGAGCGCAGCCCTTTCGGGCGAGAATTCAATCGGCAGTTTTTTGAGATAGCGTAAGAGCTACTGTCGCCTGCCAAGGTTGGTAAAGAGCCAGCTGCGACCTGCCACACACTACGGTTGTCAGGTGCCAAAGTGGAGAGTACACCGATGTTTACCAGGGGAAAGTCCCTCAGCAGCCTTCCTCGTAAAACAAAACTCAACTATTGCGCCGAACCGAAGCCATGCGCGCTGCTGCATTGCCCTCAGCATTGCGTACAGACGAAGCAAACGCCGATGCTGCAGCGGCTTTCGCCGATGCTGCACGGTACTAAAGCAAAGCGCGCGAAGGCGGCAGCCCAAAGCGGCGCCGGAAACGATGTGCCGACCGGAAGTGCTTCGGGCCATCGTCGAGCAGCGCGGCTCGCGCTCCGCTGCCAGCCGGCGGGCTCGCCAGAGAAGCTCCGGACAAGCATCGCCACATGACGCCCTGCGAACGCGGCTTTTCGGGCACAAGGCACGCAGCTCCCGGGCACGCCCTATAGCCTCCCCGCCTGGAGCTCCGCGAGCTTTCGAAGGAGTTGCGCTAACCCATCCCGCGTTGTGAGACAACGCGCGGGTTAGGCGAGACAAAACGAAACTATGCGAGCAGGCAAGTTTCACTCAGATACACTCCGCGACAACTTTTCTCGGCAATGGAGAGACGGCTACGGAGCCGAAACACGCCTTTCTTTGTCCCCCTATGCAGCGAATACAATCCCCAAGTCCAGTATATTGGTGACACCCTCTTTAAAAACTTATTTCTAACATAAATGTGCATTTTCAATGTTGGAGGATGACGTAAAAACAAAGTTTGATTTGTTATTACGAGCTGTTGGCGCGTCATGTCCCAAGGTGCTTCCTAGATGGCGCCAGCTGCTCCAGCCACGGAGCGAAAATCCGTGTAGCCAGCAGCGTGCAAGGCGGAATGCCATAGCATTAGCAGCTGTTGACGCTTTACCGTAAGTGATATGGGCGAATCCTATCGGGGCTTATAGAGCTATCTCATCAAAACTGCACTCACAAAGGGAGAGGCGGGCATAAGCTTCGACAAAAGAAACTCAGCTTTACCGGCGTTATCTCTCCTGAAGTCCAAAACCGCACCCAGACGTAATTTTATTTCTGTCACGCTCATTTGCTAAGGCCATGACTCCGTAGTGTACAACGCTGAAGGTGCAATTTTCGTTTTCCTTCCGTAGCGCATCATAGTTTTCATTGGGAGTCCGATTGCTTATATTATTCATTCCGCGGAAACAAGGTGATATATATGTCTTGCTTCTTAAAGTGCCTAATGTTCGAGTTGGATAGGCAGGAAAATATCGCAGCGCCATGCACCCTTCTGCTCGCAGGCTCCTTCACAGGCAACAGCCTGTAAATGCATATAAGAAACCTCACCAAGCCAGCAGCGGTGTCTGTGATGATGCGTCCTTGGAAGATAAGGCAAAGGGGAAAAGTTACGGGGCATTTACCCAAAATGGTAATGCGAATTTCAGCGACAGGTGGGGTGGTAGTCGGAGTGTTTAGCAGTTGTGGACAGGGAGATGTCTGCTGCGTTTACGCCTCTTTACTTCCACTAGCGCTGAGATACTATTGCAGAGAGTGCTGGAGGCAGGGTACGGCAACCAGTCATGGGGTGAGGTGGTTGGGGGGGGGGGGGGGGGGGGATGTCGGGGTAGGGTAGTAGGGTTCTAGGGGGCTAGGCGTGGGTCAAGGGTGCCGCGCGTGCCGCCCGTACGCGTGCTACGCAAGTGTGCTACGAGTTGACAGTGTCGGAGCATGCTGTAAGCAGTCGCGTAGTCGGGGTTTGTGGTTAGAAATGTGTTGGGGTGCGGCACGTGTCTTGCGCCGACGACTACGACTACAACGTGATCGCGCAAAACGACATGTGCACAGCTGCCCCTGCATGCAAGGAACAAAGTGTCGGACAGAGTACAGATCGAAACCAGGTTTCTTCACAGGCGACAGCCTGCAGATAAACCTTCCCAAGCGCCACCAGCGGCTGCGATGCGCTGGCTTTGCAATGGAAAGAGAATGCTAGAAAAGGCTGGAGAGAAGTAGCGGAGACAGCAAAGGCTACACGCGGGCTCTTTTACGGGCGATAGCCTGCATGCAAGAAACCTTCCAAGGCCCTCAGTAGTATCTGTGGAGGGAAACAGGTGAGACTGTAACCGGTTATGAGGATAGGGAAAGCGCAGTAACTGTCGCACCTCCCTGTGGACACATCAAGCACACCATGATTAAGGGAATGAAGGAAGGAGCGAAACAAGAGAGCGAGAGGCAAAGAGGTGCCGTAGTGGACGGCTGCGGAAAATTTTCGACCTCCTTTAATTCTTTAACGTGCAGTGACAACGCGTAGCACACGGTAAATAGGTACCGGAGAGACAAAAATAATGAAAGGGCAGCATTGAGGATTGCGAGAGAGAGGAGGAAGTGAGCGCAAGCGGCCGCCGCCGCGTAACCTTCACAAACGCCCCCCCCCCCCCCCCCCCCCTTCCCATTCTACCCTCCACTCCAAGCCTTCCACTACGCAAGGCGCGAAGAAAAGTTACGACGCTCACGCGCGCTCGTTATTCTGGCCGCGCCGGTCTGCCCCACCACGGCGCCAGAACTTCGCTCGCCGGACGCGCCGGCAAAAGACGATGGAAGATGCATCGCTGCCCCGAACAGAGAAGCATCCTTCAGCCGTTCGCGGCAAACGGAGGAGGAGGCGAAGTGGGGGCGGCTACATTCAGGCGGCGGCGGGCTGCTAAACCAGTGCGTTGACCATCCGTTAATCAATTTAACGCCGCCGCCGCCGGCCTGACCCCGCCAACCGAGCCTCCGCACACCCGCATGAGGAGGAAAGGTGGAGGGAAGGGGGATGTTCTGGAAGACCCACTCGCAGCGTCCATAGCCGGCCGATTCGTCGATGCCGCCGGGCAGCGGCGGGCGCGCTGCGGGGGGCTTCTTCGGAGCGCCCGCACGTATGTCGTACGCGACGAGAGCGATGGGTAGCCGTGCTGATACCACAAATCGCGCTGGCCTGCGCTTGGCTGCTGAGCGGTCTGGCGGGCTGCGCTGACCGCCCCTGATGCATCGGAGCTGCACCGCTTCCCCGCAGCGCCGAGGAGCACTGGTTCGTTTGTCAGCGAGGTCTTCTCCCCCTTCTGCACATTTAGCCGCCTCCCCCCCCCCCCCCTTCCTCCCGTTCTTCGTAGGGTAGGTCACGCAGCTGGCGGAGGTCGCATTCTCTTCCCAGCGTACTGTACTGTAGCCCGTATGGATTCCTCCGAAAAATAGTGGCATCGTCCATCCACATCCCCCTACGCACTATATTATACCCATACACCGAGTGGTGTATAGGAGCGAAGCGCTCCAATTCGTACGGGTTCCCCCTTTCCAGCGTTTTACGCTGTCTCACTGAGCTCACTTCGAATCAGCTTTTGCGCATCTGCTCGAAACACGGTGCAGAGCCAGACGGTTCATCTTAGAAGAGGGCTATCGATTATACCAACAACCGCAAAAGGGACTAAGCTAGGACAGAACGAACTGGTATAGAAGCAACACGCGCGCAATCCTCTTTTCGACACACTCTCTCTCTGTTTCGTCCCTCGCCCCTTTTGCGCAACAGCAACCTGTACGGCGGGAATACCCCGTAGCCAAGACTAACGCTCTGGTAAGCCGTACTTAGCGGAGTGCGCGTATATGCAAACTTGAAATCAAAAGAAGTGACTGGAAGGCACGAGTCGTCACCTCCAAGTACGCAGGATGAAAAAAAAAAAAACACTAAAAGGAATTGGACCAAGGACCAGTTCAAGCATCCACTCTAGTGAACAGAACAGACTGTAGCAGCTATTCTGAGTGGTAGATCAGAGATGACTGCTTAACGGAACACGCAGTGACCGAAACACTCATTACAGTTCAATTCAGGTTTAACAATTTCGTTGGCGGGTTACAGAAACGAGGTTTGAGCTAAAAAAAAAATGATATCTGAGGGAGGAGAGGAGTTGAGATATAGGAGGGACTCTGTGCACTCTATCGCGTAGACAAAGGCCGCTAGTTCGACACGGGACAAACACGGCAGAGGTCAAGACCCGACATCCCGTCCATCAAAGCGCAGATAGCTCAAGCGGGCTTTACACACGAGGGGTATACACTGAACAGCAAAGGCGTGGCCGCGGCTCGTCTTCCGTCGCGAACAATCAGAAGAAGAGAGATCGGCGAGCAAATAACCCGAGGCGAGCGGGCGGCCGCGCTCAACAAAGCACCGCTCTCCGCTCCTGCGACCGGCGCCGAGCTCGTCAATAATAAGCTGAAGGTCAACACCGCGGCGCAGCGCTTTCCTCCGCCCAGGAGCGCGCTAATCACCTCGCGTGCGCGGGCGGAAAGGTCCCCACCACGCAATCTGGTCGTCATCGTCCAGACCCCCCCCCCCCCCCTCCAGCCTTGTGTCTACCCGCAGCCTGCGCGCGGTAGGAGCAACCGCCTGCAACGACGTCCAATAAACGTCCCGAAGAGCGCCGTTTCGCGCCGCATCGCCACACGCTTGCGCGCTGCCGCCAGAAGAGACATCAGAAGCCGGGGCTCGGCCGTAAGCTAAAGAGGGAGAAAGAGAAAGAATGGGGAACCGGAAAAGAGCTCGCAGTCGCCGAGACGCGACGGGATTGATCAATGGGATCAGCACCCCAGCGCATCGTCTCCAAATGTTCGCGCAGCGCCCCCAAAGCCAGTCAGGGCGATTACTGATCGCTACCATCACCATCATCATCAGCAGAAGCAACATCAGCCGAGTTATGTTCGCTGCAGGACATAGGTGCCATTGTACCATTGGCGGAAATCTCGAAGTCAGGTTCTCCACAAGGCTTCCTTTCCAATTAAAACTCGTGCCAAGACGACACTCCTGTATTCTTGTTACTAACAACACATGCAAGCGAACACGTATCCATGAATGACGAAACTTAACGTATTATGAGCTCTAAAAGTCACGACTCATAGTCATGACTCAGTCATTCTGCAAAAGTAGCATGTCTCAGCACTTTACAAGTAACGTGATGTAAGGCGTGCAGAGTTTAGAGTTTGTACAAGGTATGCATAGTCATGACTCGCAGTCGTACTTTCTGTTCATGGGGTTTAACGTCCCAAAGCGACTCAGGCGAAGAGAGACGCCGTAGTGGAGGGCTCCGGAAATTGCGACCACCTGGGGTTCCTTAACGTGCACTGACATCGCACAGTACATGGGCCTCTAGCACTTCACCTCCATCGAAATGCAACCGCCGCAACCGGGATCGAACCCGCGTCTTTCGGGTCAGCAGCCGAGCACCATAACCACTCAGCCACCGCGGCGGCTTGGCTCGTAGTCATAGTCATGACTCAGACATTCTGCAACGTAGCATAATGGGACACATGAGGCATGGGCATATACTTTCGCATTCGCCCACGTAAGCAGTGGTAAGTGTCTGTGCCGAATATTTTTTTTTTCCTTTCATACGTGTGCGGGGTAGGTACTTGAAAAAGAAACCCAGAAAAAGCAAACTCGGTGGTCGTGGGGAAGTAATCGTTGACTGCATGCTAATGAACGTTTCGCTTTGGTGTTGCCTATACCCATACCAGCGCCTTCGACGGCAAAGGTCCCCGCAGGTGAAGGTCGCTATGAGAGGATTGCCTGGCACCATTAGACATCGGGGATAGGGCTGACCATGCATCATTTTCCCGCTCGCCTTAGTCAGAACATAAAAGAATCGTGGCACCCTCGGGCCCATATCGGGCGGAGCAAGCGCTTGCGCCGACCACAGCACGTTGAGCATGCGCGCTGACCGAGGTCGTGACTGTGCCGTCCATCGCGCTGAAAGTTCGTGCGAATAGTTTGTAGTGCGAATGAGCATGTGCGAGGGGATTCCGCACAAGCAGTAGGGCTATACCGACTGTGCAGGAGTACAAAGCATAAAATTTCAAACAACACATATTTCCTTGCTAGATTAGCTGAGCTAGGAACACGAGATTCAACGCAATGGATCGTTAAAACTTACAGGGGCCGAATTTCGCAAATAGCACAATCTCAGCACAGTCACAAAGAGGTCAAAAAGCGCCGCTTCTATTGGTCGGCACGGATTGGCGGACATATCGCCCAATAGCAGCGGGGCTAATTGATCCGTTCGTGATAGGTTCACGATTTGATCTCTTTGAGTATTTTTTTTTTTTCATTTAATCTAAACCTATCGTTTTTCATCTAAACCTACTTTTCAGTGGCTGTGTTATGTTCTTGATGTTTTTTCTGATTATCACTAAGTTACTTCCCGAATGTTTACACTGGGTCTTGTCTTGTTTGTGCACTGATTACTGTGAACCAAAAACAGCTTGCTTCCCTTTGTTTTTACTTGTGTTCAAGTACCGATGTGATGTACTATCGTAGCCCCCCTCCCCCCCCCCCCCCCCCTTCCGCCTGTCGTATCATGCTGCAATAGGGTGCCTTGACGACCGCTCGCCTCTATAGCCTCATTTATGAACCCGACAGCGGCGGGTCGAGTCAGGGGGACGAGTTGAGCAAGGTCAGCCCAACTCGACGACTGCGTGTTTACATGAATTCGATTTTAGCGAGTCCAGACCGGCTCAACTCAAGCAACACGAAGTGTCAGCAAAGCGGTAAAGGGCAGAGGCAGCCTCCAAGATTGCCACATGGCACCGCTGTCTCGCAGGCGCGACGGCAGGTTCGCATTTATCGTCTCCCCTCCCGCTAACCCAATTCTTCGACTCGATGATTTTAGAGAGTCGGGTCAAGCGAGTTAACCTACCCCCTGCAGGCGAGTTACCTCGACTCGCTCTGCCGCATATTTTACTCGACCCGACAGCGTTTACATGAACCCGACAACTCGTTTTTCACCCGACAGGCAAACTCGACTCGACTCTATCGAGTTCATGTAAACAAAACAGGCCTTACGCCGCATTGCACACGGGCGCCACCTAACGAAGCCCTCATGG
Organism: Amblyomma mixtum; assembly: GCF_055824585.1. Taxonomy (NCBI): domain Eukaryota; kingdom Metazoa; phylum Arthropoda; class Arachnida; order Ixodida; family Ixodidae; genus Amblyomma; species Amblyomma mixtum. The sequence continues at coordinate 31,126,989 of NC_143012.1, read as the reverse complement.
GTCGAGACCGGCGCAGGACACTAGGAGGCGGTGGCGAGTCAGGTTGCAGGCGCCAGGTGGCGCTCGCAAGCAATGTAGTATAAATGCACTATAGGATGTCTCGGTGTAGCGCACCGCGTAGAGCGGCATGGGATCACTGGTTAAGTGGAGAGCAGGCACATAGCCAGGATTTTCTTTTCGGGAGTGACCCCAGGCAAGTTCTAGCTGGCGGCGAGGGAGGGGAAGAACTTCATTTCTTTTATAGTTAGTATTTTGCCCACTACATCCAAATGCCACACTACTGTGCTGCTGCTGCCGCATTTGGGGCCCATGGCTTTGTCAAGCTATCAAGCAACAGCTTTCTCTCAGGACCCCCGAGGTCATTTGTACCACGACGACAAAAAAAAAAATTAAAGTGAACTGAACTTCCAGAAGAAACCGGCATTCGGATCGCACGTGGGTTTTAGCGCTCTGAATGAGCTGGACTGCGACCATCGAAGTGGGACCATCGAAGTGACACCATCAAAAGGCGGTCGTCGTGACCGAGATTCTAACCCGCGACCTTCGACAGACGGCGGCATCGGTAGATTACCGCGTTCTAACAACAAAGAAACCACCCTTATCGAACACAAAGGTTTTGATTAGCCAAAAAGAATGAAAACAGGAAATGCGGGTACCACCACCACCAGGCGTCGTTTTAAGCTCGCTGAAGAGACGCCGAGATAATTCATCGCGGGTCCCTGAGGCCAGGCTCTACCCTGGGTGGTGATCACGGAGTCGGTTTCGCTGGAGACATCACCGACTTTGAGTCGAGTGGCGGGAAATCAAATTAGATTTCCTCAAAAACAAATTGTCATTTCACTGGAGAACGAACATGAACTTGGCCAGAAAGAGCTAAGATTTTTATTCATAACTAAAATCGGATAGAGCTGTGCTCAGTAATGTGTGACCTCGCAGCGAACACTGCCTACCGAGTCAGTGAGGCAGTTCGCCAAACCAACACTTCACGACTCTGGCACTTCAACGTATTGACAACACCTCAAGAATGCAGTATCACGCATTGGCGTAGCGTTTACAATGTTTTCTTTTTATTTTTTTTTCTCGGTAGAAGCGGCGTCGTACTAGCTCATACTTCCCCCGGATGGGTAGTACCGTGATGTCATGTCCAGAGGCCCTTAACACTATGCATGTCCAGCGAATAAACAGCGCTAACACCTCCACGCAGCGACCGCAGTCATCCAATACGGATGTTGCGCACATTCCCTGCCCAGTGGACATTAAAACTCCCAACGACGTACTGCGGACGTTCGGGACATCCGCAGGACGTCCGCAGGACTTGCAGTGGCCATTGGGTACATGCTTCGCGTCGGAAACGCGGCGCGCGTAGCAATGGGTGGCGGGGATAGACAGACAGAATGCAAGGTGAAGAGGCCCAATCGCAAAATAGTAAAGAGAGACAGCGTTGTCTCTCCCACCGCCAATACTCTACAGCAGGAGGAGAGGCTGTTAACCCTCTCCCCAGCCCACCCTTTGGTGCACAGCCGCAGAAACCAGGCGGCGCAGGCAGCCAAGCATCGCAGAAGCCGCCGCCGCGCGCGCTGCTTGTTGCCAGTGGCAGCGATGGATGGAGCGGGCGCGTGGAGGAGGCAAGTCCGCCGTCCCCAACCGCGCAGCTCGCAAAGAGCACGGCACCAGACACCACATGCGCGCTCGCGCTGCCGCCTAGAGAGCCGCCCGCCGTCGCTGCCAGCCGAATATCAGCGCGGGGCGACGGGTGGTGGCGGGGCTCGGTTATCGACCTGCCGCAACCCCGAACCGGACCTTCGCGTCGTTCCTTTTCGCGGTACAAGAAGAAGGGGGGGTGGAAGAAGACGGCGCCCGCCAATGCTCTTCTTATTCTCATTCTGCTCGATGGGGGCTCCCGCCACTTTGTGCTGCTCCGCGCTGCGCTCCCCCCCCCCCCCCCCCCCCCCTTTTCCACACTTGCCGCCCAGCGATTCTGGGTGCTTGCTCCAATCTTGCTGTTATTCACGTCGCAATCGTGCAACAAGAGCGTACGAAAGGCGGAGAGGAAGGGAGGGGGGGATCCGCGCACGTTGAGTAGTCTCGTTGTAAAACCGCAGCGGGCGCGCGCGCCCGACTAGACTTTTTCACATAGCGAAAAGATCTGTTCCTTCTCGGGCTCCCCACAGTACACCCATTTTGTTCGCTCGGTGGCATCCGGTGAGTAGGCGTTGTATATGTAGAACGCATGAGCCCTCGCTCTGAACAACTCCAGAAGCCGAAGAAAACACGTGCTTGCTGGGATGTTTTTACAAAACACGGCGTCCAGTGCTTTGACTTCAACAAAAGCGCCGACGAACGGGGGGTGGAGGCAAAGTTTGGGGGAACGGTGCAGAGATATTCTTAATAAGGGAGTAATTACTCATTGGCATCCACCCGAGCGCAGCCATACGGCTACAAAGGAAAGCTATACAGCTTTCTCAGAAACTTCGTCGTTAAAGAAAAATTCGTCCTGGTCCTGGAAATTCGTCCTGGAAAATTCGTCCTGGAAGAAGGGATCCAATCCTTAAATTTCGGAGCCAAATTTCTCGTCATCATTAAATATACAAGAAAAGGGCCAAGAACTACTTTTTGCGCCGGCATATCATGACCAACTATCTATTGTGACACAGCACAAATAGTTCATGCTCATCTTCTGCACAAAATCACTGTAAACCTCTCACACTGAACAGCTTTGCCCTGAAGCCGTAGCCAAAATTTCGATGTTAGCACTGCCACAAGTAACTCCACCTTCGATTTCTTATTATACCTTCGGTTTCTTTTAAGGCAATCTGCGAGAAGCGCGCCGATTCGTCATTTAAAATCGAAAGCGACAGGATCTTGCGGGTGTCTTCCGCGAGGTGGAGAAAAGGACACGCCCCAAAAGCATGCATATTTGTAAGCAGCTTCATACCAGAAACATAAGTAGCAGGCTGTGTGTTCCAAGCTGCTTTCAACCATTTGCGATTGCCGGACTTCAGACTCCAGCATGGGCCGAGGACATAAAAAAAAAAACGGGAATTCTAGTATATTTTTGTCCGAATTTTAGAACTTCTTATAGTGCTCTCGAATCTACAGCGCTCACTCTGTGAAGCGCCGATCAAGCGTCAGGCAAGCAGCCGGATTTCCATTCCCCACAGGAACCGAAAACAACGTTCGCGATTGCTTCCTTGACCTTCAGGCAGAACTTCTGTTAGGGCTCTAGCTGACCGTGACTCCGAAGTCTGCTGCCTCGGAGCTGAGGGAAATAAACTCCATATTGGCGACGTCTATCGAAATGACACTTGCAGTTGTATTATGCCCACAGCACTAACGGCTTCATAATTCTGCTCGAGATTTCTAGCTATATTGCTTCGAGTTCTTCGAAAGGCACCGAGCGAGCGGTCGCGTCGCTCATGGAGTGCGGTTTCCATTGTCAACCAATTCTGGACTTTTTTCAAACGTGGATGCAGCACTCCCGCCTACTATGACAGTCGAGAAGGTTGCTTTTTGTCATTTTATATTGATCACAAAGGTCAAAACTTTTGCCAATTTTTGTAAGCAGCAAAAAAAAATTCCGCTGAAAAATGAGCCAAACGGTATAGTCTAAATGTAGCCCGAAACTCGTCAGGGCGCCAAACGCAGATTTTCAGTCGACCGTCGCCGCCTTGGAAGTTGCCAATCTGGCTAAAGGTCCCCACCAACTGCAATACTGCAACGTCAACACCAACGGCCACACAACCGGCAACACAAACGGCAACGCAAACGGCAACGCAAACGGCAACGCAAACGGCATGCAAACGGCCACGCAAACGGCCACGCAAACGGCAACACAAACGGCAACAAAAACGGCAACACAGACGGCAACAAAAACGGCAAAACAAACGGCAACACAAACGGCAACACAGACGGCAACACCAACGGCAACACCAACGGCAACACCAACGGCAAGAGGGACGATCCCTCTTCACCCTGCCCGCGCGTCACCCTGTTCCTTATTGAACCTGGGGACCAACAAAGAGCGCTGGGAAATAGTGGTCAAGAGAGGAGGAGGAGGTTACGGAAGAGTGGCGGCATCGCGATGCAGGCCGAACGTGACACGCGTTCGCCGTTGAACGAAATAAACAAAACAAAATACGACAAAATAAAAAAGCCAAGGGAAGGGAGCACCAGTGACCCCGTAATAAAGGGGCTTCCGATAGCGGGGCACACCGTGGGCAAGGAGACTGCAAGCAGCGAGCACGGACTCGGCCGCGCTATCATTCCGGAATCCCGTCGACCCACACGCCGGATGATGGCGGCCCGAGACACACGTGCAAGTGTAGTGTATGCCCTATGCACGCCCACATATCCGCTCGCGTATACGTAGACACCGCTAGAGCGCGCTGCTGTCTCAAGCGATATGTATGGCGTGCGCGCTGTGACCCTCCCAGCGAAGGCTTCGTGACACACGCGGTCGCCTCGTCCGTTCCCGTCGGAAGGACGCCTCACGCCACGAAGCGATTACGCCAAGCAGGTGCTCCCAGCGTCGGTAACGCACAAAGACGTACTATCAGCGAACACATGAAACGCGAACTAGTAAGCTCGACATAACCACACAAACGTATTAGCTCCTCGAGAGGAGATACAAGCGAGAGGAAATACACTTCTAAAGGACAGTCTTCGCGCCTTCGAAGTTAAAGTAACCTGCGCTAGTATTGAGCCTCACGCAACCGAAATCTCATTTCGCTGCTTATGTTTGAGTTGCTTTGTTTGCGTTTCAGTTGTTGCTGATAGCGCATCGCAGATCACCAATTGCAGACCCCCCAATCGTTCCGAGAACGTCATAGCTAACATTGCACAATTTGGATATTTTACCATACTGTTGTGCCAGTTAACTCCACTTTCATTATTTTATATACTTTCAACAGTACTCCACATCCCTCTTATAATGCTTTACTGGCCTTGAGTGTAGAATAAATAATGCAATAAATACAGACGCAACAACTAAAATATGTTCCTCCATGCTCACACAACGGATCCGCCCTCCCCAGTTCACCCTGTGCACTGAGCTGAACGGAGAACGTACAGTCGGGGACAAAAGTCGCCGGACCACGTGTTCCTCTAACGAAGCCGATAGCTCTGCTATTAGTCGGCGGCTGGAGACCACACTTTTGGAGGTAAAAATAAAATTTTTGTTCTTTCATCTCCACAAGTGCGGTCTCCAGCCGCTGTCTGGTAGTAGAGCTATAAGCTTCGTTTGAGGAACACGTGGTCCGGAGGCTTTTGTCCCCGACAGTACACTATCTATTACCGTGCAGTTAAAGCTAAGCGGATGTGTAGTTCCGAAAGGTAAAGTTTCGTATTGAAGGCGGAGCTTTTTTTCGCCATGTTCGAGATAAAATACGTATACCAATCCATGTTTTTCATGCCCAGACCAACTTTCGTTTTCCTTTCAAAGAGAAAAAGGCGCATCGTTTGTCCGAACGTAAGGTGTCCGAGAAAAAAACGAGCGAAAAACCCTCGAGATCGCCGAGCGCCCTACGCTAAACACCGCCTTCTTGGCAGCCAACGGAGCACCTGAGCAGTACGAGGGACGAACACAGAAAGCTACACAAAAAGCTGTTTTCACTTTTCTACAATCATTGCGAACAGGCGTCGCTCGTACAAAGCAAAAAGCACCAACACAAAAAGGCGTACTCTTCTCTAAGCGGATCTAAGCAGATCAAGAGAACGCGCAGTTGAAGAACAACCGGCACACGAACACGATGGAAGGCCCTTTCGGACCGCGCCGCAAATACATACCTCCCGCGCAGTCCAGGATCACGAACTACGACAGCAAACGAAACAAAAAAAGAGAAAAATGAAAGAGATAGAGACCACGTGTCGGCGATCACAATGGAGAAAAATGCCCCCGCTTCTGGCCTTCTCCATCTCGGTCCGTTCCTTTATTATTTTTTTCTTTCTCCTTTAACGCAGCCCATCCGGAGAAGCATTAAAGATACACAGGTACCCGGAGGAGGGCCTCGAAGGCCAAAGCCGCGCCAAAGGGGAAGAAGGAAGGAAGGTTACACCACAAAACGGACGCGCGGAGCCGCAAGCGCGCGCGCTCGCATCGCGGCGCACAGGCGCCACAACAGAGCACACAATCCGGCGCGACGAGAAGCCACTCCCACTCCTCTCTATCTCTTCTTCCTCTCTCTCTCTCTTATCGCCCAACCTTTGGCGCGGCGGTAGCACACCAAGGCGGGGGAGAGGAGGCGAACATGGGGGAACAAAAAAAAAGAAGAAACAAAGCAACGGAAGCCAGCCACACAGAGCGAGACATACACAAAAGGAACGGCGGGCGCGAAGAGAAAGCTAGGACGAAGCATGAAAGCAGGGGCAGTACCGGGGAAGAGAACAAGGAGGGGGGGGGGGTGAAGAATCAAACGGCGACGACGAACGACGTGGACTATACAGCGCGTACAGAGGGGGCGGCGGTGGGCAAGACGAGACCGGACCCCAACGGACAGGCGACTTAATCGAGACAGACAAACACACAGACACTGCATTGGACCGGCGCTTGGAATGGGGGGGGGCAGAATGGCGATGGAAATCGGCCGCGCGCCGCGCAATAACACAACAGCTCTTCAGAAGAAACACAGAAGAGACAGACGTACGCGGAGGAAACGGATAAAAGAGAGAAAAAAAAAAGACACCGCCCTCGACGTCAAAGGCGAAAAGAAGCAAGCCGGACAAGAAAAAGTAAATTACGCCGAGAACAGGGAATCGGTGGAGGGCGAAGTGGAAGGGAAGGAGGTGGGGACCCAACGCCGAGAGAGAAGCGAGGGAACGCAAGAAAAGAAATTAGCTAGCCGCCATCGTAGGAAGAAGAGGAGACCCCGAAACGCCGGGAACGTCTCATACGTAAGCGCATAAGCTCAGGAGCGAACGAAGGAAATCGAAGAAGGAAAAAGAAACAACAAAATTGTAGAGAGAATGGATGCTGCGGCCGCCTTATGGCTCCGTCCTCCCTGCCTGCTGCCCTCGTGTTGCTGGCGGTAAGTCTGCCGCGCGTCGCAGCATCGCGGAGAAACTCCTCTGCCGGGGCACGGCGCCGTTTTCGGGAGGGCAGAGGGGGGGGGGGGGACTACGACGTTTCTCTCGAGAGGCGAGGCAGGACACATCTCCAGCTGTATTTGTATCTGTGCGCGGATATCGAGGCGAGGACAAATGGCGAACCGGTGTAGCGTCGCCGGATTCCATAGCGATGGCTGCATGGCATGCGAGGCATTCTCGAACGACCGACCGGACACGCATGGAGCATGTCGGGGAATATCGCTCTCGATCCCATAAGGAAGCAAACTTGCGGAGCTTCCCGCGGGACTTCCTCTGCGGAGTAAACAAAGGCCACGCGCTGCTATGCCTTATTCCAGCGAAGCAGCTATCCCTATCACTTTCTCGCTTCAAGAAAGGTGAAAAAATTCAGGGGCACTTTGTTGACCTAAAGTGCAGTGAGGCGAAAGCCCTTGCGTTTGGGAGGCATCCGTCTGATTCGACGCCTTTGTGCAAACACTCTCCAGCGTCCTAGACAAGGAGAACTACATATGCGTTGGCAGGAAGTAGCGTAGTAAAAGGCGAAAGACTGGTGGGATAGTGGGGAGAGGCCTGAGCGTAGCCATTAGCACGCTCGGCTGCGGAACGGAGGGACGGCGGTTCGAATCCCTTCGCGCACAAAGACTTTTTTTCTCGTCTGAATAGAAAAAGCGTGACACCTCTGCTGACAACCTTCTGTCGACAACGATGAGGCAAAACATGGAAGTTCATTTCCTGCCGGGGCTCCGATCACTCCGCCCCCCGGTGTGCATCAAACGAACGGAATGCTTCGTTTCTACGCCGTCCCCACCTTTTACGTGTTGTGTAGTATAGCGCTGAACAAAAATTGTAACCACGTGGTGGTGCAGCTCGCCGGATGAAAGCGTACAACCACAGGAGATCTAAACATAACGGTGGTAAGCGACAAACAAAATGACGAAGCCAAACTATAATTGCCGTCAAACAAGTGACAAGCTTTTTTTTTTTTTTTTGACGCGAAAAGTGACACGACTCTGCCCGAGCGCAGTGACCCGAAGGAAGAAGGCACAAAGGCGATAGAGGACCGTTTAGTTACGAGCGCTGTTTCGCCAAAAAAGCCCACGTTGCAGTCAAAGAAACGCCTTCGTTAATGCTGTCTCTCTTTCCTCCTCCTCTGTTATTGATCTAAAGCACTGTACTTTCATTACGCTGGCGATTACGTAGAAAGCTGCTTCGCAACACCGGGGTTCCTCTCTATTTTTTGTTTTATTTTTACGCCGAAAATAGTATACTTTCACCACGCTCGCCGTTACGTCATCAGTTGCTTCGCTATTTCGGGGTTCCACTGTAACGCAGCACCGCCGCAACACTTCCTTGCCGCTCGCCGACGCGACTTTCCTCGTTCGAAGCGCCTCGAGTTGTTGCCGACGAGAGCTCGCGGACGCGTGTTATTGCCCTCGGACCTCTTCCTTCTCCCTTTCAACTCACGTCCATTTTTCCTCAACCAGCGGGCCCGCTAATGAGTCGTCATTGCCCGTATTTAGAGCCCCGATCACTGCAATTCTTTTTTTTTTTTGTCTTCGTCTTGCGTACCTCGCCAAGGGTCCTCAACTAACATACAGAAAAGACCGCGAGATCCTGACACGTGGAATCTTACAAACTGAAATCGGACGAACGAAAAGCGACGCTGTTTCGTAAATGGAAAGGTGAAATCATCACAAAGGCACTTCGGAGAGAAACCGAACTGCAGAATCAAAAACTCTCGCTTCAATTTCTGTCACGGACGTCTAATACAAAAAGAACAATGGTTCCCTGGTCTCGGGCTCCAAAGAGAAACCGTCTCGATTGCAACAACCAATTAACAAGTCCGGACCGCGCGCTGTGTCCAATTAAGAAGAACGTAATCCCATTTCTCTCTCAGCGCCTAATCAAGAGAGCAAGCTCAATGTCATACACAGAAACTTTCAACAAAGCGAGTGCTGCGAAGCACGGCTTAGCACATGCTCTTGGCGGCTCGCTCAATCGGAGACCCTGGCCTACCGTACCCAGCTGCAAAAAACTAAAACAAAAAAAGAAGCGTCGGTGATCCCGGGTGCCTTTTTCGCAATCACTTCACCCGACGTGCCATCAACTGCGTGCAGTTCGCCTCGGTGTGGACGCAGCTATTCGCATGCACCGCTAAACCACCAGCATAATCATCACACCAACTGCCCACAGCGAGATTAAACCAAAAGCCCCTGCGATCATAAGTTACCCACGCCGTGAGTCGTCACCTTCGGCCGTACAGTATACACCTATAGCATACCGTGTACCGTGTTACCGTTACCGGTACCAGAGTACCGGAAACCTGCGCGCTGCCTTGACGGCGCCAGATGGCGCCACATACCCGGAAGCTGTGCTCGCGCCGGCGGCGTCGGAACCAATCAGCGCGCACTCACCGGCGGTGGGCGGGCACCCGGTACTCAGGTAACGGTAGCGGTAACAAACTTTCGGAACTGATCACTATCGCAATAGGCGATACCAACATATTCGATACCCTAACATTTTTCAGTGCTAATCGTTCTCGTGTGGCCGAGACATGGGCTTGAGACGTTCTTCTACGAAAAAAAAAATCAATGCATAACTCTCTCACATCAAGAAATTTCTTGCACCGCCGCCTTCGACGGCGTTTCGATTATGTGCTATTCGCAAATCCACTACGAATACCGCTCAGAACTATTTCATTCAAATTACAGTTGGGAAAAGGTTATAGCGGTCATTTACCTTCGTCAGAGCAAAACAGCTGAAGCTTCGGGTTCCACAAGAAACCCTTGTCCGCAACGCAAGTAAGCAGTCCTTTATCGCACTTCCTTATAAACATAGGAGTGCGCTAGAGGACTACTTACTACCATTTTAAGGCGAAAGCCACTAATGGCTTATATTGTCTTCCGTTAACAAATTGTGTCACACGCGTTTAACTCGGGAACTAAAAAAGATAGAAAACCAATGGTTCCTTCAGATAGAGTAAAAAATGAACCTAGAAACCAAGTTTGATGACTGTAGGTTAATTAGTTAATTAATTATAGGCAAAAATGTCGAAATAGCCCGGACGTCGATATAGCCACGGGAACGGTGTGACGTCACAGCCACCGTAAGTCGTCATGGCATAGTGAAAATTGTCACAGAATGGTCAGAAAAACGTCGGATTTGTGTCAAATTAGATGGAGAAATATGTAATTAAGCGTAATTAACACTTAAGATCCCCGAAAGATGTACAATTTGGGAATCGATATAGCCACGGGAACGGTGTGACGTCGCATCCACCGGAAATTGTCACAGCATAGTGTCCTCGGCTTTCGCCTCTCAACGCTTTAGTTGACAGAGTGTCCACGCAATTTTACTCCTTTTCTGTTTAGAGTGTTAGGTTAGTGACGCAATAAGCTTTTTGTTTGAACATGCTTCATACCGACCCAGCGTCCCGCACGACAATGCGCGCCACGAGTCAACGGAAGTTTTCCCACGGGCGTCCCAGCCCTCATCCTCCTCGGAACGCGCCGACCTCAGCGGCGCCACCGTGTCCGTCCGTCCCTCCTTGGGCCCGAGCAGAGCAGCGCTGACAGCAGCGCGGGATGGCCCGATCCGCCGGACCCGACGCGGCCATTTAACTCCCGCCCACGGCGCCGTACACAAACCGTCCGAACGGCATCGACAGCGGCCACCAACAGTTGAGAGAGAGAGGGAGAGCCTCGGAATGACGACAAGAAGACAACAGCGACGAAGCTTCCGTAAACGCACACAAACGCCGGAGAAAGGAAGCCAAGGAGAACAATAGTTGGAATCGGAGTATAAAAAAGAAAAGTGGAGGAGGGGAGGGGGGGGGGGCGTCCATGGGTTCTCCCTTTTTCTTCCCTCCCATTTCTGGCTCGCTTCTGGGTTTCGTTCCTTCCGAAAATCAATGCAGACGGAGGGCGCTCCATCTATACAGGCATCGCTCTTTTTCGCGCCAACGTCGCTGAAATAGAAGCCACGCGCCCGCTAACCCTCCTGGCTTATCTAATAGGCAAAAACTCTGGCGAAATGGTAAAAAAAAATTAAATACTGACAGATATTTATTAAAAGCGACGAGTAAAAACGAAAGTGGCTTAGCTCGGCTATGCCAGGATATGCGTAGCGGAGGCGAGCGCAACGATGAGGCAAGCGGTGTGACGTCATACCAAACGGCGGCGGCGGTTCCGCGACGAGGCGCGCGGTGTGACGTCATGCCAGATGGCGCGGCGAGCGCGCGGCGTCCGCCAGCTGCGGCGGTTGCTAGGCAACGGCTCAAGGTCGGTCCCTGTGCCTCCTCGGAGCACCGCCACAGCTAAATCGCAAGTTCATGGCCAATGAGCTTTCGCTACAAAAAACTGCTATGCATTTCCATCGGAAAAGCAGTCCCTATGCTACAGGCAAGCGCTTGAGCACCCGAGGCAAATATACAGAGAACGCGGCTTCGGCGGCGTCAACAGGCCAAATTCATTGCCCTCGCCCTCCACCTACCAGCTGTCTTCTAAACGCCGTCAGACGCAACGTGGATGCATTCGCCGTAAAATACACTCGACGAGGTGACAAGTGTCCTCAGAAAAGGCAAAGGCAGACACGCAGTGTTTTCTAATGCGCCATCCGAAATAGTAGGGCCCGCCTGTATAAACGACCACGTATAAGAGCAATCGTAATAAATGGCTACACTTTCAGCGATGGTACGACGCAAGGCTGCTATCGGAAGAAAGAACTGCAGTTCTGGGTTCAGAAAAGACAGGTAAGACGTGAACAAATCGAAAACAATGCCAATGAGAGTTAGCAATGATTCAATCAACCAATCAATCAATTAACCAATCAATCATTCAGTAAATCATTTCTTCGTTTCTTTGCTAAAAGACGAACACCTATAAGCGGAGAGAATGTCTTCACAGGGGTCCGGACCTTTTTTGAAGTCCGCGGATGTAAGCCCAACAAAGCAAAGCTCCGTGACACAGATGAAAAACACACGCGAGGCCGACGAAGACGTTAATGCTGATACTACGCCATCGCAAGGCCGTTCACGTCGTTCCTCCACGGCGCCTTCCTTTTTCCCCCCTCACTACTCCGGCGATCATCAACGTCGTCCGCGCAACACAGCGTCCGGGGCCAGGGGATGACATATAGGCCGACCTCCGGGGTCGGGTCGGGTCGGCTCCCGTGTCGGCCGCCGCCATAGCGGCGCGCGAATGACGACAAATGGCGACCGAGCGGCCGTAAAACGAGACTTGTGTAAGGGGCCGCACAAAACACGCAAGCAACTCGCGTTTGGAACGACAACTAGGAATTCGTGAGGCGCTTTATAACTTATAGAAGAAAAAGAAGTAATAAAAAATGTTAGCCACCGCCGACTGCGCAGGGCAAAACCTGAGGAATTTGTGCCTCAAAAGCACTGATTTATATGGCCGTTAAGAGCCCATTTCCAGGTTGCTCGCGGCGTCGGCGTTGGCGTAACACCGCGCCACGCTGAATGGTCACCATGCGGCGACGTCACGCATGACGTCGCTGCAACGCGCCATGGCAACGGGCAATGCTTAGTGTTCCGTACACAGTGACGTTACCAGCAACAACATAGCTGTGTCAACCGCACTCTGCTAGAGAAGACATAATAAATTCATAAACAACATTATGCGCAACACCGCAAACCAGTTGTTGCTGAATGTCATGATGTTAAAGCCCTATATATATATATATATATATATATATATATATATATAAGGGATAACAAAATCTTCAAGGCAACTGATTAAAAATATAATAAGTTGGGGAAGTCACATTGAAAAACTTAACAGATTTATTCAACGTTTCGACCAGGGACTGGTCTTTTTCAAGACCAGTCCCTGGTCGAAACGTTGAATAAATCTGTTAAGTTTTTCAATGTGACTTCCCCAACTTATTATTATATATATATATATATATATATATATATATATATATATATATATATATATATATATATATATATATATATATATATATATGAACAACCGGTAGGGAACTGAGGTGCTCGCAATACACTATATGAAAGAAGCCACCCGCCACCGAACTAAGGAAAGCTTAGAGGAAAGTTTCTAGTTTTTTTTTTAATTTGTAGTGTTCATCACCGGAGAATGAATAGTGCAGTTAGTAATTAATGCAATTATTAATTATGAATGATTACTGCACTAATAAGTATAATTATTGCAGTAATCACAATGCACCCAAATCTCTGAAGACCAACAAGCATTGGGCCTCGCGCTAAACATGCAAAACAGGCGCGATTTAAACGCAAAAAACATATAATCGCAGAACAGCCTGTGAAAATAACAGCCATGCAAAGATGAGCGAGCCAGCAACGGTGCAACGACAGCTGATCATTACCACCACCCAATCAAAGCTGCAGGAAACTCGCTTCTAGATACAACACCGACGGCAACTGAGCCGCCGCAATTAATTGTCCCGCAAACACAGATCGCTTCTGTAGATGAGGAAACCGCTGCGTTGTCAGAACAAGACGGCATCCACATCGCGTTGCTCAGACGTCCCTCGGGGCCGTCATAACAACCGAGGAACTTGATGCTAATGATACTCAGGAGAGCGTCGGCAGATACGCACGTCGCGTCGCTGGTTCAGCCTCCGAGCGTCTGAGATCCGCCTCACTGTCATCACTGTCGGCAGCAGCAACAGAGGGGACTGAGGTGCTTCCTCAATCACTGCCTCCTGTTGCAACTTCTTGATTTGCGTCAGACTTCGTCGCTTTCTTGATGCGCGGCCCAGTCTCGCAACCGCCATCACTATAGGGTGTCTAGAAGCGTGCGGTGGGGTATAGCGAAGCAATGACGAGGGAGCCTTGATGCACAAGCATTGTGGCATCTGCCACCAGGGCACCAGGAACATCGACATCGAACGCAGTCCTGCACCGGAGCCAATACTGAACCTGTGCTCAAGTCGGGCTCCAGCATCAACGCCTGGCCAGGCACGGATATCCATCACCTCACAAACGACTCACGCGTTGACTACGGCGCAATCGTTTGGTGACAGCTACAAACCAATGCATGTAACCATTTCAGCTTCCCACAAAAGTTGCACCACACACTCTACACTAACGAGTGCCCACACCACATGGGCGTGCACACTCACCCCAACGTGACCCCTATCCCCAACAGCGCCCAATGGGAAGCCGTGCCGTCCACCTCGGACCTGGATGACCAGCGCAAGATGGTGGACTGGGAAAGGCTGACGGCAGCCGTTGCAGGATCCCTGCACTGACGACCACTCACGGACGGGCCAAACTTCTTTACTGGACACAATAAATGTTCTCTATCCTCATCATTATTATCATCGGTGGTCATTAAAAAATGTGCAATTTAACCTAAAGACAGAAATGATGCGATTTGCATGACGAGAACTTACTTTCCGCCGTTTTTTACTTTAAAAAATCCAAATTTGCCTCAGCACTCATTCCGAATATGCGAAAATGCGGGCGCACCAAGTTCTGCCCTAGGATATAGCCTGCGGCGTTCCGCTGTTCAGTCTTTGTCAAAGGTTTAGAGCCCAGAGGGTTCACTTCCAAGCTTTATATTGTGACTCCAGGAGCATTCATGGAAGTCCTATCTATTACAGGAGGCAGTAGCAGAAGTCTTCTCATGTCCAGGAAATTCGGAGTGCTAGAGATCCATTAAGAACGACACAGTGTGGCTCAAAAGAAAACCCCCTGGGCTCCAAACTTTTGACAAAGGCTGCACCTCTGCGCGCAGACAGTTCCGATTGAGAAAAGATAGAATCACAGTGTCTTTCGTTTTCACAGGGACTCCTTACGGCCGACAAGAAATAGACGCTTTCTTCTGAGTGGCCCGCTTTCTTGTTGTTGCAATCAACTACCGAAGACGTAAAACGCCAGCCCAGCTTTTAACGCCGGGACGGGGAAAGAAGATACTTAAAAACACCACCTCCGGCGCGCCTGTGTACGTAGCCTCCATTCCCCCTAAACCCGTCAAGGATGAGTTTTAGCTAGAAGTGGCCGGACGTGCTTGTAGCAGCTGCGGGGTCTCAGGTGGGATCCTTCAAGACCTCGTAATCGAAGCGAGCTCATTGAACCCACGGACTTCGCTAGCACCTGCCACACGATACGGCTGTTGTTGACGCCAGTTAGGACCGCGAGAGCGAGAGGCAGGGGAGAGGGAAAGCAGAAAACAACTTTCTCGGGACAAACAGGAACCCCTCGTGTCGAGCCTCCCGCCTGTGCATAAACAGCTCCGGCAAAGCGCGAGCCGCAATCTCTCGAAACCCCTTCAGCGTTAATAACTGCCCGCACATGTTGCCCCGGGTTTATACATTCTAAAGAGGCGCGAGCGACGAAACGGCGACGCAGCGAGCGCCAGGACGTGACCGTCGCCTCCATTGCATTAATCCGGCCCTCTCGAACGCCCCCCCCCCCCCCCCCTCTCCCCGCACACACACACGGCGCTTTACCGCCATCTTAGTCCTGTATGCCCTCTTCTCCCGTCGGGATTTCATTCGCGGCAGCTTTGCCCGAGAAAACTGGACGTCGCCGACCGGATGATCGCATCTTCCAACACCCTGGACTCATCACAACTAATGCACACCCTGAAACCACGAGAGGAGTGGAACTAATTAGCGCGATGTGCCGTGCTGTTAACCCTGTCGCGGAGACGCCTGATTAGAGAGATATGGGACAGGCCTTTGTCCTGCAGTGGGCGTAGTCAGGTCGATGATGCTTGGCTATAGTATAAAGAGCCTTTTTTGTTTTGCAAGGAGTTTGAAATCTGCCAAGTAAAAATTTAATGTCAGTTAAAGCACACTTCTGGATGCACTAAGAGCTGCGTAGCGTTTAGTGGTGAAAAAGCAGAGAATGTGGACGCGTGCCAAGAGTGGGACTCAATTTTTCACCGCCACCAGACGTATATGGGAATAGGGACACAATCAAGGATCATCCTCCATACACCTCAACGTTAGGTCCCCTGGAACTTGAGTTTTACCTCTGATATATTTATCTCTACTCCTCTCGTCAGGGTAGGGGAAAGGGGGGGGGGGGCTTGCATCTAACACGCATGCGCAGACGGCTGTGCGCACCCACAAGTACAGCTACGCTTGCTTTGTTCCCGACTCCGTCCGTGGACGGCAGGTCGCTTTCCCTGAATATCAACTGCACATCGACTGCGCCTGAGGGCAATTTATCGAAACAACTCCGAGTTATATAGGATGCGGTATCAATACTTTCCCACTTGCCTCCACAAGAATCAATGAGGGTTTCATTCAATACCGGTTCCCAAAAGTACATCGCCCAGAGAGATCGTGTAACTCTCCCGAGGAGTCTGTACCTGGAAATAATCGACACTGTTTCCGCCACTTTGTGGATCTCTTCGCATCGAGAAACCAGAGGGTGCCTGCCACCTATCGGTCTCCCGAGTGATTACAAAAACGGCCAGCCAAGACGCGAGTCTTGAGCGTAGAGGTACGGGCACACGTACAGGTACGTCGTCGCACGTACAGGTACGTCGTCGCACGTACAGGTACGTCGTCGCATGTATAGGTACGAGCAATACAAAAGGCAACACTCCACCTATTTTTGAGATCAATTCGTTCACTTCCTTCCATTACGTAATCACCATCTTCGATACCGAGGCCGGAGAATGACTATGCTTGCTTAGCTGTGAGCCATGACGTGACGATCCGCAACTAACAAAGGTAGATGGGATAAAAAACTGATAGGGAAAAGAATCATTGCAGACTGCGGTCCCCCGAATTTACTGTTACACGCTGATCTAACTCAAAAAGCTAACGAAAGCATCACAACTCTGAACAGGACACCTAACTTGAACAAAAGGGGGGAGGGGTGCATATCTCATTAATACTTGTAGTATATTCTTTGACTCTATGAAAATTAAATGTTCCGCAGCGGTGACTAAGTGGGTGAGCATATCTGCCTTCCATGCAGGAAGTGCGGGGACGATCCCCAGTGCCACCGAGCACCCACCGCTGGTACAAGCTTTCCTCTGGCCTGGTGCTCGTCTTATCTTGGGTGAAATACTTGGAAAATGGTTCTTGACAACACCTTGAATAATCGAAAAAAAACCTTGCGCCATGGCACCCTTTGGCCAGAGATTCCCTAGCGTCGTAAAAACCCATCACAATCATCATCAAAATTAATAACTGTCTCTCATACGGCTTCGATCTGCACGACAACAAAACAGCCCGTGCGTCCTACCAGCTAGCCCTCGGCTAGGCATTGCACCGCATTAACGTAGCCCCGCGCGCAACTACGCTCCGCGCTCGCCTACTTGGCCCCGGCCGGGAGGACTTCTCACTTCCGGCTCTGAATGGGGCTCCTAACGAACGGCCTCGCAAGACGGCGCGTGGACGCAACGGCGGAGAGCATTGCGAAAAGTGCCGCGCACCGACAACGACGAGTAGGGGGCAAAGAACGACGACGAAGCGCTGCTGCGCTGCTAACCATCGCGCACAAAAAAAAAATTGAAAGAAAAACGCGCCCACTGACGGCAGAGCTTTCCTCGTGTCCGCACTCTAAACAGAAAAGAGTAAAAAAAGGGAGTCAATTGCGCCCTGGAGTGGGCTAAATGTCAGCGTACTCCCTTTTTACTCCCATAAAGGCGTATCCATGTCTAGAGTGCATGTGTTCCTGCGTCCGTGTTGTATCTTTGCGTTAGTGTTGGTGTTTGTGTTGCAGACGCCAGTTTTATGAGTTTTATGTGCGTCTACTAACCGCGATTCGAGTGCCAGCCAGTGTGGTGTGTGTGTGTGTGTGTGTGTAGACATCACCCGAGAAACTCATTGTATTATGCCATCATCAGCCTTCATTCGCACTTTCCTTTTCCTCCTCTTCCCTTTCCCCTGTGTGGAGTAGCAGGCCAGGGCCATGTTACCACCGGCCGACCTCTCCACCTTTCCCTCATTAAAATTCCTTTCTCTCTCTCTCTGGAACGTGTCACCTGAGAAGAGCAGGGGGGGGGGGGGGGGTACTGCTACTCGTGAAGATTGCGGTTGTGGGCAGAAAGTCCTGCTGGCATCACATCCACTACTTGGTCTTCAGCATGCACGCAGCCCCGAAAATCCCAAAACCTTAGCAGTGGGAAGCCGCGCTAGCAGCTGAGTCCTCCCAGTCCAGGGGGCGCCAGGCTCTTTACTGAATAAAATGTTCCACCATCATCATCATCCCCCCTGTCAAAAACAAAATGGAGGTCAATGTTTTCTTAGAGGAAATCTTTGTCTGGAAGGAAGGGTAGGCAAGCAGGCATGGGTAGAGTGCTACACGTACAAAGCCACGTCTACTAAAGGAGCTACTGACGTGACGTCACGACAGGCGCCATTTTGTTGCCCAGCGCGTAGCTTCAACAGTGCAGGCCGGACCAGGAGGCGGTAGGATTTGCTCCGCAGATCACAAAACGGCGGCCGCTACGACTTCGGTACATGCTCCGGGGACACAGACTTCTTACATTTCTACACAGGACTTCAAACGGCTTCATGTCGTTCCAGCAAATCTCGCACAGAAACGCCGAAAACGTTTAGAGTCGCCAAGCCGCATAAGCTCGACCGTCGTGACCGCGACGCTTTCAGTCTGTTTGCCCGTCCAGCTTCTTCACTATCGCACAGCAGCGTCTTTCCGCGCGAACAAACGAAGCACTCACGATAATCCATACAATTCGACACAGAGAAAAAAAAAAATGCTTCTCGATCAAGCGCCGAATGAGCCGCAGCTCTCAATAAAAACACGTCCGGCGAAACGAAGAAGCAAACCGGTTCCATAAACAACCGCGATGGGTTCGAAGAGACCAGAAATGGGAAAAGGGGAAAGGGAGAGAGGACGAGGGGGTTTCTTTTAAAAAGCCATATCCTCACCTCCGAGAACTGAAAAACCGCGAGAGAGGGAGTCAGAATCGCGTGACTTCCTCACTACCCTCGGAAAACAAGCAAAGCGTGTACAGACAAAGAAACGAGGAAGTATACTGTAGACCAGCGGGGCGCCGACAGAGCAACCGGCCGTCCTTCTGGCCGCGACGCAACAACGGCGATTTTCGAGAGAACAAAAAGGACAAGAAGCGACGCCCCAACGACAGGCAAGAAAAAAAATCAATGATCCCTTCGCCTCTGACAAATGAATCATTGCGCCGGCGCGGAACCTCCATATATATATAGATATATCCGCGTTTCCTTCATTATCGTTTTTTTTTTTCTTTAGCTGCGGATATATTACTGCCGCCGAGCTGTCCTCGGCAGCTGTTCTTGGAATCAGCGCCACACAGCGGAGAGCGCGCCCGCGCGCGCCAGTGCTCTATAGCTCGCCAACAACCGAGCCTATGTCGATGGCGACTTTTATTTTATTTATACATTTATTTCGAAGCATTGTCTTCGATCTTGTGCTCCCGCCGTTCGACGACAAACGCAGGTTACGATAACCCCCTCACTCCCCTCCCCCCTTTTTCGTATCTCTTTTTCTTATCTCGTTCCCGTCACGAGAACGCTCAAGTTCTGATAGTTTTCTTTTCTCTCTCGTTAATGAGAACGAGTTCCTCGGCGCGCCTAAGAAACTCCTTAGCTTCCCAGCGCCCGCAACTGCTTCGGAATTAGTTAGGTATCGCTTTTTAACGAGGCGGTGACAGCTGTCACCTGGATAAAAAGTTTAACCCAGCCGAAAAACAACAAATAAATTATGTCGTCACAAAAGATTTCTTTGTAGCTCCGTTGTATTTTCTGTTGTAACTACACATAATTACGTTGCAACTACCAGATCTTGGTTAAAAACATTACAGACTACAGAAATGTACTACAGAAACATACAACAGAAAATTCTGTCGTTACGACAAACCTGCAAAATATTCTGTCGTATTGTTGCACGGTTCTGTCGTGTTTTTTTTTTGTTTTGTTTACTGTGAACTCCTCGATCTTTACACTTATTTCATTCCCTTAATTCCTTCCTTCGTTCCCTTACCACGGCGCCCCCTCTCTATCTTCTTTCTTTCACTCTCTCCTTCATCTCTTCTCCATCACGGCGCTGTTAAGGTTTCCGCCAAGCACTGAAACAGAACCGTTTTAACATTTATTTTTTCGCCTGTTTCCAGGTTCTGAGAATTTACAATATCTTACGCATTTTTGCGTGGGGGCCAACAACGCGACCTCGTGGCGGGCGGTATCCGACACTACTATACGACACTGTTCTTGGACGAGACTTGGTATTCTTTGAACGATGAATGCACAGAAATGGGCAGACTGTTAGTCTCTTCAAAAGGCTTAGGAGTGGCATAAGAAAGCTTGGATCTTCAACACTGGCCAACACAACACGCTACGGACACAACTCGACTACGCCGGACGTCTTGCTGCTGTAGAAGCGATCATACAAAACAACCAGCGGTTACCTGTCGAATGACAGGCTTAGTCACGGCACAACCCATCAAATGATCTGGGAGGATTTGCACTAATGCAAAGCTTCCGCCAGGTGGATACCAACACAACTCACTCGCATCTGAATGAACACCATACGGAAGCGTGTGAGGCGGTGTTGGGGCGTTTTAAGCGCTGAAGAAAATGGTTCCCTACAGCGTATCGCTACAGGAGACGAACGTTGGGAACATAACATCCAATCAAGGATTAAACAAGCAAGCAGCAAGGAATGGTAGAATCCATAGTCACCGAAACCGAAGTTTCGAACACCGTCGGCTGGACAATTGATACCTTTTGAGCCTTTAGTCTCTGACTTCGTAGGCAACTACCTGGATTGATTGATTGACTGGCTGATTGATTGACTGACTGATTGGTCGATTGACTGACTGATTGACTGACTGATCGATTGACCGATTGATTGACTGACTGATTGGTCGATAGACCGATTGATTGACTGACTGATTGGTCGATAGACCGATTGATTGACTGACTGATTGGTCGATAGACCGATTGATTGACTGACTGATTGGTCGATTGATTGGTCGATTTTGATTGGTTGGTTGGTCGATCGATTGATTGATTGGACACACTGGCACTGTAGCTCTGGGACCGTAGCGTTACATGCCCGTGGGTCTCACTGTGGTCCAGCTCGAGGACCATCTGAAACGTGAAATGAAGTGAAAACGCTGCAGCTTGCTGACTTCCAGCCGCTACAGCACGACAATGCATGTTCACACAGCTCGTGCAGCCACGGTGGAGAACCCGATTCCTCTGGACTGTCTTCCAAAACCAGAGTAATCGCTCGACCTATAGGTCCTATAGAGATCGCACCATATTTTCGTGCCTCATAATGACGCGCTCTATGGCAGCAAGTTCAGTACGGATTACCAGGTATCATAAGCGGTGCACGCATGACCGCACATCGTACCCAATTTTTTTTTTTCCACCGGAATCAAGGAATCGGTGAAGCATTGGCGCACCTGCCTTGAACACCCGAGGTGCCATGATGAAAAATCCTACCTTGCGGCCTAATTCTACGCTTTTTTTTTTCAAATAAGAGACAACGTTAGTACTGTCTGACTGCCCTTCGTAATAAAAGGTCACACAGTAAAAAAGAAATCGCACGGATTTAACTTGCTGAGCGCGTCAAATGTCCTACTAAACATCTACCCAAGTCACTTCACCCCATAGAACCACTTAGTGCAACGGTCGAAAGCGTCTGCACGGCCCATGGCCCTCAACCCCCAGCGCTGTGTCCTTGACTTTCTCAAAGTAAGCTCTCAATGTCAACACCGCTGTGGTGACGCATGGAGCGGGATCTTGCTTTCAAATTTGCACGTCCAGAGCGTTTCGCTAAGGGAGGATGGGAAGGGCCCCTGAACCGCGTTTTACGAGGAAAGCCTCAAAGTCGTTGCCGCTACGAGCACACAAAGGGCGGAATCTTGAGGTTCTTTCACATCACCCCAACTTTCAAATAACATCCACTCAACGTCCACGCAACGTTGTGTGTTCACACCGCACCCACTACGGTGTACCGGGGCCATTTTACAGCTCTGCATCATACCATCATGTTACAACGACAGGTCTCTAGCACAACACCCCAACGTTCAAATAACATCCACTTAACGTCCATGCAACGTTGTGTGTTCACATCGCATCCACTACGGTGTACCAGGGCCATTTGACAGCTCTGCATCATACCATCATGTTACAACGACAGGTCTCTAGCACAGCACCCCAACGTTCAAATAACATCCACTCAACGTCCACGCAACGTTGTGTGTTCACACCGCATCCACTACGGTGTACCGGGGCCATTCTACAGCTCTGCATCATACCATCATGTTACAATGACAGGTCTCTAACACAGCACCCCAACGTTCAAATAACATCCACTCAACGTCCATGCAACGTTGTGTGTTCACATCGCATCCACTACGGTGTACCAGGGCCATTTGACAGCTCTGCATCATACCATCATGTTACAACGACAGGTCTCTAGCACAGCACCCCAACGTTCAAATAACATCCACTCAACGTCCATGCAACGTTGTGTGTTCACATCGCATCCACTACGGTGTACCGGGGCCATTTTACAGCTCTGCATCATACCATCATGTTACAATGACAGGTCTCTAGCACAGCACCCCAACGTTCAAATAACATTTACTCAACGTCCACGCAACGTTGTGTGTTCACACCGCATCCACTACGGTGTACCGGGGCCATTCTACAGCTCTGCATCATACCATCATGTTACAATGACAGGTCTCTAACACAGCACCCCAACGTTCAAATAACATCCACTCAACGTCCATGCAACGTTGTGTGTTCACATCGCATCCACTACGGTGTACCGGGGCCATTTTACAGCTCTGCATCATGCCATCGTGTTACAACGACAGGAAGCCTCTAGGCCCCGCATTCGCGAAATCGCCGCCAGGCAATTTAGCCAAGAGGGCGAGAGAAAGGGTGGAAGGGCATAACAGCTATAGCCACCGATCCTCAAGGCGAGAGTGGGCCAGCAAACGGCGGAACAGTACGGAGAACAATTCGCTGTTTCCCACTCGTCCCTCTCGCGTTCTCGCCACACCGAGCAGCGAAAGCGAAAGGTGCAATACACAGCCCAAGAGAGAAGAAAACAAAAACAACACACACACAAACACCTAGAAAAGAGCCGCAGCCCTGGCCCCACGCCAAATTGGTCCTCGGCTGCAGCAAAAGAAACAAAACATGGCGCCAACAATGAAGAAGAGCGCGCGGACCGAATAAACGCGCGCGCTCCTTCAAATGAATAAACCAAGAGCGTATGCAAACGAGAAAAACACGAGCCGAACTATATATATGTACACGTTGTTTCGGGTAGGGGGGGGGTCATTTTGGGCCCGGCCTGCCGCAATTCGGAGGGGCACTCAGTGCGCAGAGCGTGTAAACAGCGGTTCAAAGAGGAAGACAGAAAAATAGAGGGATATATATAAAGAACGAGAAAGAAAGAAGCGCGAAATGACAGAGAGAGAGAGAGAGAGAGAGAGAGAGAAAGGGTTCACTCGCGCGTGGATACGCCAGGGAATGGGAAAGGGGTATGCCGAGGGAACTTGGCGAGTGAAAGTGGAGCGGCCGCAAATGAGCAGCGATGCTAGTCCCGCATTCTCAGCGGCGCATCAGTGGAGAAAGACCATCTCGCGCGCCGCGCGTGGATAGTCGTTGCGCCTTAATCTGTGCGCGTGCCGGCGGCGCGGTGCCCGGTGGCGGCAGTATAGTCGCCGCCGAGAGTTGACGCCGCCGACGCGACGACGGCGGTGACCCGCAACTCCCCTTCCTCCTATCCAACCTCTCTCTCTCGTCTTTCCCCCCTCCTCTCCACCGTCCATCACGCCCGCGAACGCGCCAGCTACCGTCACGTGCGTTGTGTCGAGCCGCGGAGCCAACCAACGTGCGAGAGGTATATAGTACCGCGATATATATATTTTCACGACATCCGGGCTTCCTCAGCCTCGCCGTGCCCACGCATCCTAATATACAGGCTCGGTCGTGAGCCGCATCGACACGCGGCTTTTAGGGGGATTACACGCGCGGGTCGGGGAAACGCGAAAGGGCATGTAGTCAACGGTCACTCGGCAAATAATCTATTGCCATGTAGTCAACGTTTACTCAAAGTGGCGCCCTCTGTTGCACGCACGCTGATGTAGTAATTAGCGAGTGGAGCCGACTGTGCTATACACATATTATGCACACAAGGCGCAGGGCGAGTAGCAGCGGGGATGCCCGAATCGTACGACGCGGTGGGAAAAGACGCGGCTCGAATTGTGCCGGGGTTGATTCGGATCCCGCTCACAGTGCTGGGATAGTCCTCTTGGGATGGCATGCCATACCGAAGGAGAACTCGTCTTCTAGAGGGCGCTAGTTTCGAGTGCGATTTCGGAACGAGCTCGGCTGAGTTTGCCGAGAACGGAAGCTAAAAGCGTTTCTTCGTGGTTTAAAAAAACAAATAAATAAAATGAAACTGCGGCTGTTTTTTCTTCCATTCGTCGGGCACGACAAGCCGAACACTAATGGTCACTTCGCAAGGTCAAAGCGGAATAAACATGTCATCTCACTACCTCTCCTGCAGCTTGTCCCATCATAGTCACCTTATGAAGGGTACCCAATCAGGCACTATGGGTCACTGGTGAGCCTCCGTGGCCTTTGTTCCTTTTTTTATCAGGAATTTGAGACTGCGCCCAGTCAGTGCAGCTAAGCATACCCATTATATATACATTTACACAAGGAGCAAAAAGAAAGTAGGCTATCCTCTAGCGCCCCCCCCCCCCCCCCTTTATATGTCAACGCGCTATTTTCAAATGTTCAAAGCCATGCGCCACTTATTGGCAGCCAAGGGAACTACAGTGGGAACGAAGCGGTAGGTGCCCCTTACAGCCAATGGCGTCGAAAGATTATCATGACACCGCGGTTAATTCGAATAAGCCATGGTTCATCCCCTTTCACCTGCTACCTCCGGCGATGCCACACTATCCGAGGGGGTTAACCACGACGTCATGAGAATCGGTCAACGTCATTGGCTAGAGAGCCTTCTTTGAGGGGCAACTGGCTGCTTCGTTCTTATGTTGTGCACGACTATACAGAAGCGTTCGTTCCCGAATTCTCCGGTAATTCACTTACACCCTCAATCGTTTGCATGCTTCAAAAGAGGGCGTGTTACCGCAAAGTCACGGATTTGAAAACAAAGCGAATAACTCTCACCCTTCTTTCTCAATCCCTTCCTCTCTAATATCACGCGGCATTATACACTCTAAGCAGAAAGGAATAAAAAAGGGAGCAAGCTGCACTCTAGCGGAGTGCGCTAGATGTACTTCCTTTTGACTCTCATATAGGCGTGTTCATGTTTAGAATGTATCAAGGGACTCTGTGTGTGCCCCTAACACATTTCCTTTCTCTTTTACTCTTCCCTACGGTTACCTGTTCCGCTCTACCGCAGCAGGCGCGACACACGAATAGCCAGAACTAACCCGAATCTGGTACTGCCGGCGGCACTGCGAAATCCCCCGGGCGACATCAACTGTCCGAACAATACTTCCCTCGTGTTTTTCGCGCCCTACATTGGGACGTGCGTGCCCACTCGCTGTATACGTGCGCCATCGTTCTCGCAGCCTGTCGGGTTTTGCGCGCGTGCTCCTCCGAACGTGCTGTTGAGCGTAAGCAACACGACCATTTCTCTCTCAGGCTACGCCGCGAAGAGCAAGACGCGTGCTTCGGCAATGGCAACACCTACACGCCAACCGACTCTCCGGCACGCACTAGCCAGCCGCAGACGTCACCCCACTGACGCCTCTCAGCAGAGATTTTGGTCGGCCGTCGAGGCGAAGACCTTCAGAAGGAACGCAGGTGCCAGCTTTCGTAGGCGCACTGTACAGTCTTTGTCAAAAGTAACCAGGCTGCACCTTTTTCTTCATAGTCGTATATTAAAGTTATTATGTCAGCCCTGAAGCTCTCAATCTCTGTATGGTAAGGTGGTGGTGGTGGTGAAAACTTTTTAATAAACAACAGGAGAGTTTGCAGACCAAAAATGGCCCTTTACATAGGTGGAGTCCTTAGTCCGGGACCCCGCTGGACGAGGCCGCTACTCGCGCCCGTTGGACTAGAGCCCTTTGAGACTCCAGCCCCGAGCAGTTGAGCAGGGCTGCCTCCCATGCCTCTCGGGAAGGGGAAGGATTGGGGGGAAGGGAAGGATTCTTTTGACAGGCCCAAACCATGTGGAAGGTATCGGAAACTTCCCCACAGTGAGGGCAGCGCCCATCAATTTTGGGGTCGAAATGTTTCACTATTGCAGGACACAACAGAGTGTTGGTCTGCAAGCGCCTCAGAGTTCGCTCATCAGCTTTACTCAGGCCCTTAGCAGGGACCGGGAAAAGACGATGGCGTTCGCAATAGTCGTCCAGAATTTCTCTGAACCGCAGAAGCGGTTGCACAATCTCCGAGCCGGAAGAGCCTGGGTGAGGTGCCCGGTAGGTAAGCGCTCGGGCAGCCGCGTCCGCAGCCTCATTACCTCTAACGCCCTGATGGCCTGGAGTCCAAACTATGCGTTTGGGCGAAGGGTCCGATTCCCTCACTGCGCGCTTTAATATACTCCAGGCTAAAGGTGAAATCTCGCCAGCCAGGTAGTGTTGACAGGCTCGACGCGAATCTGTCACGATTACCTTCGAATTCAAGTCCGAGGCAACAAGCGCAATGGCTACTTCCTCAGCCTGTGCTGAATTTCAAGCTCGAAAGGAGAGCCCGTTAACGCATTGATCCTGGTGAACTCCTTACCATACACGGGCGCCTGCTAGACCGTGTATGGTAAGGAGAACCCCTCCTCTCACCTTCAAATCACTTTTTTATCTTTAGGGGAGCCGTGAGGGCTCTGTTATACGAATGAGAAGCAAACCATGGAGCCTGGTTACTTTTTGTAGACTGCACACGGTGGTGGCGACGATAAGAGTTTCTTTTCTACTGGGTACGACTTTGTGGTTTTATATCGGCGGAATAATCGGCATACGCTAGTTACACTGGGGAACGGATGTCCAACGCTGGTTATACACTCGCGAAGATTGGATAACGCTGGAATATTACAAAGAATCATTACTGGCAGCAACAAAAAAATAGCTATTTACCAGCGTGCCAGTACAAGGTGACGACTTTACCGGCCTTGTACAAGCATCGGCCCAATATTGACAGCTTACTCCCATTTTACACCCATATAGGCGTATTCGTGTCTGCAGTGTACCAATCGCTAGGATTGTGTACGCAGCCAATTGACCGCCGGTACTACGTAGATATCAGCTAATGTCGATTGTTAATGACGAATTTTGGCGTCCCTTCGTTGAAGACTCCGTCTTTTTTGCGCCGAAGTCCGTCGTTAATACGTGTTCATCGAGCGAAAGTGAACGGCAACTCATATGCGAACGAAAGGTAAGTAATGGAATAAAAATTGTATAAGGCCCAACTAATGGACCACCGAACTTCTGCAGGCAGGAGGCTAGAGATTCCACACAAAAGCAGCGAAGCTCTTCTGACACGCTCGGCTGTATGCAGTATATATATATATATATATATATATATATATATATATATATATGAATGACAGAAGCCAGTGTGTGTGTGTGTGTGTGTGTGTGTGTGTGTGTGTGTGTGTGTGTGTGTGTGTGTGTGTGTGTGTGCGTGCGTGCGTGCGTGCGTGCGTGTGTGTGTGTGTGTGTGTGTGTGTGTGTGTGTGTGTGTGTGTGTGTGTGTGTGTGTGTGTGTGTGTGTGTGTGTGTGTGTGTGTGTGTGTGTGTTTTAGGTTTTATGGGGTTTAACGTCCCAAAGCGACTAAGGCTATGAGAGACGCCGTAGAGGAGGGCTCCGGAAATTTCGACCACCTGGGGTTCTTTAACGTGCACTGACATCGCACAGTACACGGGCCTCTAGAATTTCTCCTCCAAAGAAATTCGACCGCCGCGGCCGGGATCGAACCCGCGTCTTTCGGGTCAGCAGCCGAGCACCATAACCGCTGAGCCACCGCGCCGGCGGCGTGCGTGCGTGCGTGTGCGTGCGTGCGTGTGTGTGTGTCCAGCGCATCCCGCTTCCTTCGAGCGAGAAATTTAGGGGCACACTTCCTAACAGCACCCCATAGAGAAGCCATGTCGATGCATAAAAGCACAATCACCGAAAAACGAAAAGGGGAGAGGGGGAAGAGACTGGCAACACAGGTAAGCAGCGAAAAAGACGACACCCGTGAACTCAGGCATGCATACAGAATACGCGCACCTCGGCAAACATAAAAGCGCGCAACCATGACAGAATCCAGAGTTTCGAAGTTCGCTCTAAGGCAGGCTTGCGAATCGAAGTAAACTCAGCGCTAAAAAGAAAGCTGAGGGCGCGACAAATTTCACACTATCGTGACGGCCGCTGGCACAATAAAAGAAGTCGGGCTAAATATTTAGCGCAGAATAAAACTACCTCCTCTTCACACACGCAAAAAATATAAAGAGAAAGTCAACACAGAAAATGGAATGAGGCGGAATAAAAGGAGCGGGCACGTACAGGTCTCGCAGGAAAAGCACGGAAGACTAAGCTTCTCGACGCTACGAAACGAGAAAAAAAAACGAGGGAAATAACGAAGTAGACTTCGCAACACCCAAACAAAACGGCCGGACTGCAAATAATCTCGCGGCGGAGGTGGAAGATCAAGTCGGATGAGATGGAGGCAAGAACTGAAGGGAGGTGGGGCCGAGATAGGAAGAAAGAAAAAAAAAAGCAAGTATAACATTAGTAGAAGCACGGCGCAAACGAAGTGGAAAAAAAACAAAACAAAAGCGAACTGAGACAATTCGACTAAAACCCTCACGCTCTCTCTTCCGGGAAGTGCGATTAGGAGGAGCCTCGTATTTATCCCCCCAGCGCTAGCGCCACTTCCGCGCGCTCGCCGACTCGACGCTTACTTTATCTGCTTCGCGCCTATTCCCTTCGTTCCTTTTATATTGGTAATACCTCTACCTTCTTTCTTTTTCTTCTTTTTTTTTCATCCGCTAGGCTCTTCTCTTCGTTTCCTCGCGCTTCCCTACAGCCAGCTTTCCGTATCGCGCTGCAGTCGTTAACGCGTAATCCTCCCATTGAATTTCCTCCCAGCAGCCGGGCTTCTTTCATTTGCTTTGC
The DNA here is from genome assembly GCF_055824585.1 of Amblyomma mixtum. Lineage (NCBI taxonomy): Eukaryota > Metazoa > Arthropoda > Arachnida > Ixodida > Ixodidae > Amblyomma > Amblyomma mixtum. The sequence goes on along the minus strand of NC_143012.1, from coordinate 31,097,853 downwards.
GTTCGTTCTCTTCAGGGTTTTTTTTTTGTTTGTTTTCCTTTTTTGCAAAGATGTTTGCTCAAGCTTCGCCCCTCCTCCCCATCCGTGCCTCGTCCGCTCTAAGCTGCCGCCGAAGCCGGCTTCGAATTGACGTCACTTTCCGGTCGTCGCCGTCGCCGTGCCGTCAGTAATTCCACAGTACTCGGTGCTCAAGTGGCGCCGAATCTGCATCTCGAGAAAAAAAGGGAAAACGAGACACGCACGTCGGAGCCAGGCACGTCCTGGCCGCGAAGGCACAGCAGTGCGTTACCGCAAAAGAGAGAGAGAGGGAAAAAAAGAATATAAAAAGAAAAAAAAGCAAACGATCTGCTGACAGGTTTATTGCGATGCGGCGCCAATGAAGCGATCTACACAGCCGGTGGCAAGGAGGTTACCAGTTGGAGTGAGAGACAAAGAAATAAACTTCGGTAAAATGGCAGTTTGGGCGAGTTGGTTAAGCATCTTGTAATAAAAACAGCGCAAGGACACAGGACGAGAACGGAGAGTAGACACACACGGCGCTGATTTTTGTCTGTTTAGGTACGTGGAAACCACCAACTGCCAAGAGCGATGCTCGGAAACTATTGCCCTGAACGGAATCTCCGGCTTATGTGTCTTGGCCGCGAAGAAGATTTCCAGAACCCCTAGCTCAGCATCTTTCACCCTCTTTGCTAGCCCTTCTAAATTAAGTTTAAGCAGCAGAGCCTCTGCCTTCTGTTTACAACGTGCTGGTTTTACCTTGGCGGTCCTGAAATTCTTCATCACTGTATGGCGGGCTTTCTCGGCATAAAGGTCTTCCGATAAGACAACAAAAAACCCTTCTTTGTCCGACTGCACCGCTCGAAGCTGCCTATCACACAGATAGTTTACCAAGGAACTAAACCGGTTACTCTGTCCTTTAGTAGTCTCACAATGACCTACAACATCTACACACTCAGAAACACATTTTGAGCGGTCATCTATTGCTGCCCTAGACGATACACTGCGAGCAAAACCAAGTTTTTCAACAGTCTTCATACCGGTTTCCAAACAAAACAGACAGCGCCGTGTGTGTCTACTCTCCGTTCTCGTCCTGTGTCCTTGCGCTGTTTTTATTACAAAATAAACTTCGCTGTCAACTCAGTGACTGGCTGCGTAGCGCAGGTTTGTTTATGCAGACGCAACTAGGAAAGACACAAACAAAGATGGAGTCGAAAATTCGATGTAGACGACAAGTTCGATGTAAAAGAACTAAGGAGTTGGAAGGGTGACAGGATGTGACAGCATAGCTAATATCATTCGCCAGGAATAAATGAATGCTTATTTCAGCGTTTGTCATACAAAAGCTGATTTAGGAGAGGAACGAAAGGAAATAAAAAGGAACAAAATCAGATCGTACTGTCTGATTACCGTCATCTCACGCACAAGACTGCCACTTGGCCGGTACGACACGCGATGTGCGACCGCGCATGCGCACACAGTATGATGATCGTCCACAGTGCGGTGTCTGCGAGCCGGACATGCCAGAGACAGTTTACTACGGCGTCTTACAATTCTCCCACACGCCTTCCCAGCGTACACTGCTCAGTTAGGAAAGCAGCTTATACTTTCAAGAACTCAATTTAAGCGTTTCGCCTTTTTACGTTCCCGTTTCGCCCGGCATGCGCGTTTCCGGCGCAAGGGCTTACGGCGCTCTTAAAGAAAGTGGGGAAACAGTTCGGCCAACCTTCTTTTTTAATGGCGCCAGCGTAAGCTCTTACGGCACAGAGCATCGCCGTCTTTTATTCCGAGGAGAGCAGGGTGGAGAGAGTGCGGTGGGACGAGGGAGAGGACGCACGGCGCTAAAGCTCAGCTAAGCGTGACGTCGCCGCGCGCGTTCTGCTGCCCGCCGTTCCGTGCCGGCAGCCAATTATAACTTCGATGGACGGGCGCGCACCGTAGGACCCTAAGCGACACAACCTCCCTCCCTCTCCCTCCCTCACTCTATCCTCCCCCCTGCCCCACCTGCTTCACTTTTCTCAAACCGGGGACAAAACCGTTCCCCGAGTTTTGCGGCCGGCAAAATTACATCTTGAAATGCGAACGTTAATGTGCATTAATTTCCTCCCCGCGAAGATGACGGGCAGCGGCAGGCGTAATTAAACTACGCGGCGCATACCTTTCGAGGGGGGAAAAATTTTAAGGGGCACTTAATTGCACTATACGCGTTCACAACGTGCACTATACGTAGCGATTTATGCAGCTGTGCGGTTTCTGAAAGGGCGGACTTCCGACTATTTGTCGGAATACTGTACCGCTCTAGAAGGTACAGCAACCATCGGAGCACGTATCAGTTAAAACTGCTACACACCACACGAGGCCCAACCTTGACCACCCTCGAAACTACTTCATTCTTCGTGATTTTCACTTTTCTTAATAGTTTTACTTGGTCATTGTTAGTGACGTTAATTTTTGCTGTCATTTCTCGTCATTCTCATTTCTGCTGAGTCATCCATAGTCATTATCCATTTTACAAAGTCATTCAACTACATTCTTTAGGAGGAAATGGGGGTTCTCGTGACAGCCATCGTCCGGCCTCCACGTCCTCCGCCCTACAAGTGGAGAGGGAAATTTCCTTCTTTCCATTTTGCCACCTGTGAACGGTGGTGGGTGGCTCTTCCATGAGCACACAACCTTGCATGCGTCGACACCGGATGGTGCTCACAATGGGGCTTCTCATTCGAAAGCTTTAAAACGACGCACAACGTCGCTACTGTAACAGGTATAATAACACAAGTGCTATGCGTCTAATTTAAACCGGCATTCGTGCGCTTTCTACATTTGCGTGCAAAGCACTTCGGTTGTTTTGACTTTCCCATACTACATACTTTCCCACACATTACGCGAGGCAAACCTCGCGTAATGTTTGGCTTAATGTTTACCATAAGGTAATGTTAAGGTTTACCTTACGCGAGGTAACCACGAGTAGATGACAGCGTCGCAAATGTCGGTCTCTAACAGCATCCATGCTTCTCCTCGCCCCATCCCGTGGTGAAGTGTCTATAACCGACTGCTGCATCGCACCCCAGCGGCTTCCTCGCCCACGGATGCACCCTCCCCCGTGTCACCCTGACCACCTGCACACATGTGGCACTCGCCCCGGCCCGCACTGTCAGCATCGGTCTTGGGCCCCTAAGCCGACCATAAGACCATGGAGGAAAAAAAACTAAGGAGGGAGCGTCCGGCGACAACCTTGAAGCCTAGTCTAAACAAGCAAAGATATAGCAAAAAAAAGAGAGTGTGTCCCCCCGTGATCGCACCACGTGATAGCGTGCGGTAAAGTCTAGCCCCGCTGAGCGCGCGCATGCGCCGATTAGCGCGGCAGACTAACTGTAGATCAACTTCCTTGCTGTAGACGCCCGCGCCGCGGGTCGCGCATACGCGCGCACTAAAACATACCAGAATCAAAACATAAAGGACTGCCTCGGAGAGCGAAAAACTGAGGGAGAAAACGACTTCAAAACAACTCGGCTTGCGAACGCTGGCCGCGTGACGTCACGCTCCCTCAGTTTTTTTTCCTCCATGCATAAGACCAGTGGAGACGATCACGTGATGATGACGTCATTTCGTTGGAACGACGGGTAGCTAAAGCCCTGTTCACATGCAGGCGAAAACGCTCGCGCTGTTTCGAGCGGTCCTGGCGGACTGGAGCGGCCACAGCGACGAGGTTCCGACACAAAATTTTTCGCCGCGACGCGTCGCTTCGTCTCTCAATTCGCTCAGACGCTTGCGCGTGAGACAGTGCAGCAGAAACCAGTGCGGCGACGGCGGCTTGCGCGCGATTCACGCCACGCAGTAAAGAGAGTTTTCCTCGTCGCCATGCGCTACACCCAACGCACGGTTGGCTGGCTGGCAGGCTGGCTGGCACGAGTCGCCTTGACAACAAAAGCGAAGATGCACCGCACAGAACTCGTCCTGACACGGGCCGCCCACCAGAATTGGCAACTTTCACTTAGAGACTCCCGGCCACGATGTATACGGCACGATGCCTCTGCGGAGAGGCCAAAGTTCAGGTTTGTTTGAGTGATTACTTATCTTTTGCAGCAGTGGATCACTGGATGTGGGAGGTACAGGGTTCGATTGCCAGTGATTCCTCGGATGCACCGTCAGAGTCATACGAAACGCGAGCACAATAAAAAATATTAGGCGGCTGGAGAGGAAATACAGGCGTGGCAACACTTCCAAAGAAGGGCAGTCTTCACGACTTCGACGCGAACAATCGCTCCAGGATTCTGCCTCCTTGGAGTAACATCTTCGTGTTTTGTAGTTCGCGTTCCTATTCCTCGCGTTTCCTTTGACGGTGGTCGTACAAAGAGTGCCATCCTAAACAGAAAGGCGTGAAAATTGCCTGCACACTTTGGCAACTAAAGTGTTGAGAGGCGAAAGCCGAGGACACTGTGCCGTGACGACTTCCGGTGGATGTGCCGTCACACCGTTCTCGTGGCTATATCGACGTCCGCGCTATTTCGACGCTTTTTCAACAACTTTGTCTATAATTAATTCACTAATTAATCTACGGTCATAAATATTGGCCTCTAGGTTCATTTTTTCCTCCTCTATCTGAAGCAACCATTGGTTTTCTTCTATCTTTCTTTAGTTCCCGAGTTAAACGCGTGTGACACGCTTTGTTAACGGACGACAGTATGAGCCATTAAAGGCCTTTGCCTTAAAGGTAAGTAAGCAATCCTCTAGCAAGCTCCATTTTATAGAAGAGAGTGCGCTAGAGAACAGCTTACTCCCTTTTTTACACCCATACAGGCGTATTCCTGTTTAGAGTGTAGTGTACTCCCAGATCGGATTCGGACGCGAGCATGGCTGTACGCTGTTCGCAATTAGCAGCAGCCTTAAGTGTAGAACGATGAATCACTACAGGTGATCGCTCAATACTGAACGCATACAGCCGGAAAGTTGTCTGCTCATCCATAGGTGGGGCTCACTGTTTCATCCCGTCGCGATAGTATACTTGCAGATGACCGAAACCACGCAGGCCAAGGTGCAATCTCCCATGCAGTTCAATATATGAGAGGATTAGCTAAGACTACGTTAGGCTGGATGTGCCGGTTTCACCGCAGACAGGCGAGATAAAATGCTGCGAAATTACAGCGATTCGAGTCTGTAGCTATCCTTAACGTTGTCTCAAAACAAACGAAACCAAGAAATTAGTCGCTACTTTGGTTAGGTTTAGGTTAGGTTTATGGGGTTTAACGTCCCAAAGCGACTGAGGCTATGAGAGACGCCGTAGTGAAGGGCTCCGGAAATTTCGACCACCTGGGGTTCTTTAACGTGCACTGACATCGCACAGTACACGGGCCTCTAGAATTTCTCCTCCAAAGAAATTCCAGCCGCCGCGGTCGGGATCGAACCCGCGTCTTTCGGGTCAGCAGCCGAGCGCCACAACCACTGAGCCACCGCGGAGGGGTCTTGAAGTAAGTGATTTTACAGCCGGCCCACCACCTCACTCTGGCAGCCATGGAAGATAAAAGAAGTACGAGTGAAATTTGCAGTTTGGATAATATCGTGATTTTACATTCTCCAACGGGCAAAGACAAATACTATTGGCATTCCAGAGTCCATATCGTACGTAGTAAGCAGAACACTTGGCAATAGCGGCTAGTGTAAGTTCTCACAAACAAAAAAGGGTCTGTGCAGGAGGCAGCAGTCGGACAGTGAAGTTGTCCGAACTCTGCAGCTACGTCTGTACTCGTCACGAAACCTGTCCATGCTCTACAAGTCCGCGCTGTCGTCAACCCTTCAGAAGCGAAATTGCGCCTCCTCCACGCAAGCTCCTCGACGAGTGTCTCCCACACTCAACTACAGCGCCGGCGCACACGCGCGGCGCACTGACCTAAGAAGGATTCGCCCCGCAGCAGTGAACACCACAAATAAGGCTGGCGGTATGTAACGCAGTGTATACGGCACCCACGAAAGCACAGGCGCCACTTCGAGCTTTCAGCTGTTGCGATGTATCTGCAATTATTTTTTTATTTATTTTTCTTTGGACTAAAACCATCCGCGGAACAAAGTGGAGCCTATCCACCGCGTAGCTCGCCCGCACGAGCACGATCCGTCACGGAATACGTATAGTATAGCTTAAAAGATCGGAAGAAAAAAACTTCGAGATCACTGCGGCGACCCGCATTGGAGCAATGCGAAAGCAAAGCGTCCCCATACTGTATCGACGTCCGGGGCTGTTCTGACGTCCATGTACTATATCGACGTCCATGGCTATTTTTGACGTCCTAGTGTATTTTTTTCCCGTTTAATTAACTAACTAATCGCACCTCGTCAACCAAATTATTCCTACGGCAACATTTTATCACACACTATACCTGTGACACTTTCACGCATTTATCTTCAGAGAACGACGTAATCGTGCGGACAAAATTGCGGACACTCTCCGCTGACACGACAGAGCCATATAATGTTTTCGCATTAAAAAGCTTCAATCGGCAAAGCACCAAAAGAGGACCGAAAGTTTTAAAAAGTACGAAACAAATAAACAAATACTACGGCATCTCTTTTTCTTTTCTTCTTTCACTCCCTCCTTTATCCCTTCCCTTATGGCACGGTTTGGGTGTCCACCGAGATATGCGAGAGAGTTACAGCGTCATTTGCTTTCCTCGAAACTTACTTTCAATTTTTTTTTTCACTTTACGTTACTGCACGCAGCGTGGCGCTCGCCACCACCCCGTTTCAAACGGGATGCCTACGAAATACATCCATCCAGTTGGAAACAGGAGGGGCGCGTCTAAAAGAGGAGCCACGCGATGTGCGTCACGCGATACCGACGGCAGGAAGAATATTTGATCAGTCGCGCAGCGCTGTGCACGGCCCGGAGAAGAAAGAGTGTAGACTACAGTAGGTATCTCCCTCTCTCTCTGGACCTCAAAGTGCCGTACACGCGGCCCAGGTAGACAGTGCGCGCAGCCGGAAGCTGGAAGGTAACAACAATAAAACGCGACGTTCCAGGAACAGGACGTCTAAGCTAACTCCTTTACAGGAGGGAGACGGGGGGGCGTGGCAGGCCAACGGCGCGGGCACACAAGGAGACGCCCGAGGAACACGAGTCAGCGCGGCGTCGCAAGTGATGACTCAGCGGCCACCCCGAAGGAATGCGACACGCAAGGCAGGCGGTTTCAACCGGCGGCTGCCTAACACTGCACGTCATGCCACGTTATATTTGGTCGAGAGGAATCGTTCGATTTTTTTATGAGCTGTGGTTTGTTTTGGTTTTGTGCGGTTTAACGTCCCGAAGCGACTAAGGCTATGAGTGACGCCGTAGTGGAGGGCTCCGGAAATTTCGACCACCTGGGGTTCTTTAACGTGCACTGACATCGCACAGTACACGGGCCTCTAGAATTTCTCCTCCAAAGAAATCCTAGCCGCCGCGGCCGGGATCGAACCCGCGTCTTTTGGGTCAGCAGCCGAGCACCATAGCCACTGAGCCACCGCGGCGGGGCTTTATGAGCTATGCAACACTCTGTACATGACACAGTACGTGTCAGTTCGAATAAACCGGAAGTCCAAATAAAGCGAGTTCGGAATAGTAAGATTCCATTCTTACAGATGTCTTACAAAAAATGTGGCTAACTCCTGTACAACACGAACCATTCAGTCCAAATTGATCGTGTTTGGCGCATGATAGCCTTAGTCGCTTCAACATCATCATCATCAGCCTGACTACGCCCACTGCAGGGCAAAAGCCTCTCCCATGTCTCTCCAATTAACACCGTCCTTTGCCAGCTGCAGCCACCGGATCCCCGCAAACTTCCTAATCTCATCCGCCCAGCTAACTTCCTGTTGCCCCCTGCTACGCTTGCTTTCTCTTGGAATCCACTCCGTTACCCTTAAGGGCCAGCGGTTATCTTGCCTTCGCATATACATGCCCTGCCTAAGCCCATTCCTTCCTCTTGATTTCGATTAAGATATCATTAGCCCGCATTTGTTCCCTCATCCTCTCCGCCCGCTTCCGGTCTCTTAACGTTACATTATCATTTTCCTTTCCTTAGCTCGCTGCGTTGTCCTTAACTTAACCTAAACCCTTTACGTTAGCCTCGACGTTTCTGCAGTCGCTTATACGGAATAAAACTCAGCACAACGCTACATTATATTACCGAGATTCCACTTAGATCATCCCCTGAACAAAGGAAAAAATATTTTCCCAGAAATATAACGGTTGCTTCCGCATGACCTGCTTTCTATGCTCACAGCTTCGGGTCAAAATGCCTTCAGAGACATGCAAAGACGTATTCAAAATCAAATCAAAATCAGTTTTATTCCAACGGTTAGTAAAAAGAATACATGCGAATCATCTGGGCCCTTAGCCTTCTCGGCTAGACTTGGGCCCATGCAGGAAGTGCAAAAAATATTATAGCGAGACAACTCAGTATTATACAGCAGTTATGTGACAGTTATATAGAAATAAAAGCGAAATACTCAAGGAATTATTCAATAGTTAGGAAGACAAAAACAAAAAATAAAAGAATGAATGCATCCAAGAGAAACACTGATTTATAGTGGAGTCGAATATTTCTGGTTCCGAAAAAACTTCTTTATTGTGAAGCTCGTCTCGTTAAATACGCACCCCGCAGAATATGCGTTTAAACCGAAATTACAAACAACCTCATAGTCAGACGTGAGTAATGTGGCACTTAGGCAGCTGCCGGACGCAGAGCACTCATTTAGGTAGCTGCTTAGAACGCCCCTCGAGATGCCCAGGCGGCGGGTATATATGCTCCGTGATTTTCAACCGCATTTAAAGCCGCAGAACAGAGCACTGCGTTGCAATGCACGCGCAGTGTCAGGAAGACACACAGTAGCGAGGACAAAACTACCAGCTGCCCGGGTCTCGAAGCCAGCCGCGCTGGTTTCGCGCACAGGGTGCGAGGGTTAGCATTAGTCAAGATTAGTTAAGCACGACACCGGGCGAGAATGCCACGGAAGGTCATTAATTGCTTGCGCACTCTTCGGAAGCATGCTTTCCCACACAAAAAAAAAAAAACAGCCGGAATTCCCGCCGCATCGTAGTCGCTTTATAGTCTAATTAATAACCACCGGTGTCGGGGGGCGTGCTCTTAATGTTTCTCTGACGTCTTTGTCAGCCTGTACTAATGGGAACGTGTAGATTCAGACATTCCATTTTTACATGAAACTAGCGGCCTTCTAGCTTTTGAATCAAACAGCTAGTTTTATGGATTAAAACTACGCTTAAAATGCAGTCGGATACAACTCAAGAACGCCGCGGCTTTTCCCCGACAGCGGACGCCCCTTCCAGCCAATGGCGTAGGCAGATTCTTATGAACCTGCTAACGAGACAGTGAAGGGAAGGGATTATCCCCTTTCATATTCCACTCTCTGCATTGTCACGCTAGCAGGTTCACGAGAATCAGGCCGACGCCATTGGCTGGAAGGGGATCAGGCCGACGCCATTGGATGGAAGGGGATCAGGCCGACGCCATAGGCTGGAAGGGGATCAGGCCGACGCCATTGGCTGGAAGGGGATCAGGCCGACGCCATTGGCTGGAAGGGGATCAGGCCGACGCCATTGGCTGGAAGGGGATCAGGCCGACGCCATTGGCTGGAAGGGGATCAGGCCGACGCCATTGGCTGGAAGGGGATCAGGCCGACGCCATTGGCTGGAAGGGGATCAGGCCGACGCCATTGGCTGGAAGGGGATCTTTTGACGGGGAAAAGCCGCCTCGTTCTTGAGTTCTATCCGACTATACCAAACACTGACCTGCATTTATAGTTGGATACAACTCAAGAAAACAAAGCGGCGAACACCTCTCAAACGATGCCCCCTGGACAACGAGCGGTCAATCCCATAGAGTGACACTGCAGCTGGCTGGCAGGCGCCTCCGTGAAATGGGATTAACCGTGACGTCATGCAAAATCGGTCGACGCCATTGGCTGGATGTTCTCCTCCTTTGAGGGATGTTTAATACAACTTTAATACATTCTTGTTCCATGACGCGGGTATACGCAGGCCGCCTACCTAGACTGCACACCTTCAAGAGCCCGCGATTTCGCTATTTCTTCGATTTTCGTCAATATCATGCTTACGGGAAATTGATAGTGAAAACGCAACCTTCGCATTAAGCAAGTCAAAATGTTATTGCATCATCTGACCATTTGTTACTGTATACAGCTAAAAAAAAAAGTGTGACAAAGTTTCCGGGCACGGTGTCCCTGATAACGCCAGCAGGATCATAAAAGAGTGGGCTATAGGGAATAAACACGAGTCAGTTATCTGCTCTGCTGATATTAAGAAGGGTACAGGAGATGTAGAGGATCTACAGGGGATGCACTGCGCAGATCAGTGACAAAGTTTCCGGGCACGGTGTCCCTGATAACGCCAGCAGGATCATAAAAGAGTGGGCTATAAGGAATAAACACGAGTCAGCTATCAGCTCTGCTGATATTAAGAAGGGTACATGAGATGTACAGGATCTACAGGGGATGCACTGCGCAGATCAGTGACAAAGTTTCCGGGCACGGTGTCCCTGATAACGCCAGCAGGATCATAAAAGAGTGGGGTATAGGGAATAGACACGAGTCAGCTATCAGCTCTGCTGATATTAAGAAGGGTACAGGGGATGTACAGGATCTACAGGGGATGCACTGCGCAAATCAGTGACAAAGTTTCCGGGCACGGTGTCCCTGATAACGCCAGCAGGATCATAAAAGAGTGGGGTATAGGGAATAAACACGAGTCAGCTATCAGCTCTGCTGATATTAAGAAGGGTACAGGGGATGCACTGCGCAGATGACATAATCGACTGTGCCTTAGGGTAGCAGAGTGAATTCTAAGGGTAGGCAAGCGTAGAAGGGGTTGACACCAAGCCAGGTGGGCGGACGAGATGAATTTCGCTGGGATAGGGCGCCGCAGATCAGGGTCGATAGGAGATCAGCGGAGATGTAGCTGTTCTAAAATGGACGTAGTCGTACTGAAGACGGTTCTGCCATCAGCTGCAAGCCATTCAGGAAATTCTCAAAACTCAAAGGCGGATACAGTGTTTTTTTTCTCTCTCCCCAAAGCTGTGAAAAGCGTAAATCGAAGATAGTAATTAACAACGAAACAAATAAAAATGGTTTGGTTTATAGTTTATGGGTGTTTAACGTCCCAAAGCGACTCAGGCTACGAGGGACGCCGAAGTGAAGGGCTCCGGAAATTTCGACCACCTGGGGTTCTTTAACGTGCACTGACATCGCACAGTCACACGGGCTTCTAGAATTTCGTCTCCATCGAAATTCGACCGTCGCGGCCGGGATCGAACCCGCATCTTTCTGGTCAGCAGCCGAACGCTGTAACCACTGAGCAAATAAATAAAAAAAAGAAGATAATACGTACCTAAAAGAAACTTAAAGGGTGGAAGAGGGTAAAGAAAAAGAACCAGTAGCTCGCAGGCACTAAAAAAAAATGGAAAATAAAAACAGGAAAAACGAACGGCACATACGCCTCCGGCTGCGGAGGAGGAGGAGGCGAAACCACGACCTCATTCCGCGACACCCCCTCCCCCCGTGCGTGGAAAGCGAGTAACAACTCGCCAAGCTTCTCTCGTTACCTCACCTGGCGAAACTCTCGCTTCCCCATTCCAGACGAAACCGCCGTGCGCGGATATAACGTGGCTAACGCCAGTTTCTCATCCAGCGACACGTCTACGGCCGAGTCCACCAGATGACGCCAGGCGTGACGCAACACAGAGCGATCGCGCTCTTAGTGGGTGCGTTAGGGACTCTACGCTCGTTCAGCTGCTATCAGCAGTCGCCGTCATTCGTATACGAGGTGGCAGGCAGAATCTACACCGCACCGCCGGTGGAAGTGCATATATCCACTGGCTTGTGAGGAACATATCTAAATTTGGCGTGTTTCTAAGAAATGGCACACTTTAAACTCCCGTTTGAAGGTAAGATACTTCAATTCAGTCGCCTAATGACATAGTTACAGCTGAGGAAACAAAACATCCCGAACAATCTTCGTAAGCGCGAATCGTTGCACCCCCCCCCACCCCCCCTCCAACAAAAACATCCCAATAAAGCAGTAGCGCACTTATTTCTCGTCTTGATTTGAACCTGTCGTCGCGCTGACTTCAAATGAACGCTCTATAGTCAGATACAACTCAAGAACGAAGAGGCTTTTCCTCGTCAAAAGACCCCATTCCAGCCAATAGCGTCGGCCGATTCTCATGAGTCTTCTAGCCTGACAATGCAGGGAGTGGCAGATGAAAGAGGATATAGTCCCCTCCCTGCATTGTCAGGCTAGCAGGTTCATGAGAATCGGCCGACGCCACTGGCTGGCGACGAGGAGAAGCCACTTCTTTCTTGAGTTGTATCCGACAACAGTAAAGTAGACTGCATGGCAGCTCTTAGGAAGTACACTCGCCTGCTGTTAAGTAACCGGTCCTGCTGTTCAGGAGTATGCGCTTTTAATGCCTGGCTTTGGCAGAGCGTACACTCTAAGCAGAAGGGAGTAAAGAGGAAGTGAACTGTCCTCTAGCAAGCCACTTATTTCTTGAGTTGTATCCGACGACAGTAAAGTAGACTGCATGGCAGCTCTTAGGAAGTACACTCGCCTGCTGTTACGTAACCGGTCCTCCTGTTCAGGAGTATGCCCTTTTAATGCCTGGCTTTGGCAGAGCGTACACTCTAAGCAGAAGGGAGTAAAGAGCAAGTGAACTGTCCTCTAGCAAGCCACTTATTTCTTGAGTTGTATCCGACGACAGTAAAGTAGACTGCATGGCAGCTCTTAGGAAGTACACTCGCCTGCTGTTACGTAACCGGTCCTCCTGTTCAGGAGTATGCCCTTTTAATGCTTGGCTTTGGCAGAGCGTACACTCTAAGCAGAAGGGAGTAAAGAGCAAGTGAACTGTCCTCTAGCAAGCCACTTATTTCTTGAGTTGTATCCGACGACAGTAAAGTAGACTGCATGGCAGCTCTTAGGAAGTACACTCGCCTGCTGTTACGTAACCGGTCCTCCTGTTCAGGAGTATGCCCTTTTAATGCCTGGCTTTGGCAGAGCGTACACTCTAAGCAGAAGGGAGTAAAGAGCAAGTGAACTGTCCTCTAGCAAGCCACTTATTTCTTGAGTTGTATCCGACGACAGTAAAGTAGACTTCATGGCAGCTCTTAGGAAGTACACTCGCCTGCTGTTACGTAACCGGTCCTCCTGTTCAGGAGTATGCCCCTTTAATGCTTGGCTTTGGCAGAGCGTACACTCTAAACAGAAGGGAGTAAAGATGGAGTAAACTGTCCTCTAGCAAGCCACTTCTTTCTTGAGTTGTATCCGACCACAGTAAAGTAGACTGCAAGGCAGCTCTTAGGAAGTACACTCGCCTGCTGTTACGTAACCGGTCCTCCTGTTCAGGAGTATGCCCTTTTAATGTCTGGCTTTGGCAGAGCGTACACTCTAATCAGAAGGGAGTAAAGAGGGAGTAAACTGACCTCTAGTGCACACCCTTTTATAAAAGTGTGTGCGCTAGAGGCAGTTTACTCCCTTCTTACTCCCACATAGGCGTATTCATGTTTTAGAGTGTAGAACAAAATTTGGCTCTTTGCACCAGCATTGTTGACGTGCTGGACGCCGCTGAACACGAACAGCATGCGAGTAAAGACGGCATATGTCTACACAACGCTAGGATGCGTCCTCAAGTATTATGAAAACTGACTACAATCGAAACAAGACGCACGACAACCGCCGTCATTTGGGCACTTATCTAAACACACGCACTCCTAACGACCTCGACGCGCGGCGCTATAGCGAAGGGCATTCGTTGTTAAGCGTAACCTTGTTAACCACTTCCGGCCTGCAATGACCGCAACGGAGTCCCCTTTGTAACCCGCTGAACAAACCGAGGAACCGCCGCGTGTTTGCGAACCGGCTGGTGAACTCGGAAGCACGCGGAACAGGGAAGCGAAACGAAGTCGACAATAAAACAAAAGCGAAAACCCTTTCACGGCCTATTCGTTTGTGCAGCGACAAGTCGGGTCATGCTTGATTGGGCGCCCCTTCAGAACGTGCGCGCTATTTTAAATAAGGTTCCATCAACCATAAAGACGCGTCACCTTCCTCGGCGTAGCTCGCGTCACGGAAAAGCTTCTGCTACTCTTGTTTGTTTTTTTTTTTGCAACGCGAAAGCATTACTAGTCTCATTACGAGAAATGCCGGTGGTGTGTTTTAGTATGTTAGTGTGTGTACCGGCAAATGGTACAGAAAACCCCAGCGATTGCAAGCAAAAAAGGTGACGTCATCATACTGCCGTATAACGCAGACGGCAGGTCGACCACCGCCACTTCGGACAATACTACACACGTCGTTAGTCTACATATACTTATTACTGCCCGACCTTCATGTGGCTCCAGCTTTCCCAGCATTCGTACCAGAATTGTGACGCAACCGTTTGGCGCACAGCGTTCCAGGTGGTATCATACTATTTCCCGTTGGATATAGTCAAGTCGCTATATAGTATGCATATAGTAGTTGCTAGTCAAGTTGGAGGCCAGTTTGTGAAAGGGATTCCAACCGACGACGTATGAAACTTCAATTGTACGCTTTCCCAGACTTTCGTATCAATACTGTGACGCAACGGCGCGGTTGAGGAGTCTACCAAGAAGTGAGACAGTTACCGCGCCATTTCCTTTCCTCGGAAAAAAAAAAACTTCATTCGTCGTACAGCGTTCCAGATGGTGTCATACTATTTATTGCATATACCTTACATGTGCTAGTCACGTAGGAGGCTAGCTTGCGACAGGCATTCGAACCGACGACATGTGCACCTTCAATTGTATACCTTCCGGGGCTTTCATATCAAAAATGTGACGCAGCGGCGCGGTTCGACTTTTGGGCCTCCTGATGTATATACCCCATACCCATGTACTGTAAATATGAAATAAACTTTATTTATTTGAAAAAAAAAAAAACGTCTACGTCTTGCGTCCAAACATACTTTCGCACCCACACACACAAGCAGTCTTACGTGTGTCTGCTGATTTTTTTTTTCTTTTCCGTTAACAAGTGGGTCCCTCGGTAAAGTCCTTACCAAACGTCTCATTTCCTCTCACTATAAGACACTCAATGTATGCCTTCGTAGCGACTTCAACAAAACTACTAATTGTTCATCAGCGCAGGCATTCAGGCTGGTGCGTGAAACATTTTTAAATGCCTCTTTCCTTGCGTCTAATATTTGTGTGCCGCGTGAATGCGTTCATTGAAAAGGTGACGCGGAAGCAAAAAGTATATCTTAATCCTGCTGTCCTAGCGGTGACTACGACATTACCTTAGTATTTCACAGCGAGACGTCGACGTCAAAGGTCTACATTTCCAGAACTTGAAAGCCGCCTGCTATGGTAGAAACGATAAGCCGAAATCGTGGAGTAACAGGACCATCAAAAAGAACTCTCGCAACAAAAGATTTGAGGATGAAAACCTCGTTACACACTGTAAGCTAGCGCTTGCCCAGTTTAGCGGAGTTCGATTTTACTCGGAAATCACGGCGGAAAACGGCCGCTCAGTTCGAACCGAGAATGTAGCGAACGCCCTTTAAAAACAGTTCAGGAATAAGCTGCATTTGTTTTTAGCTTTGAATTTATTTAGGGAGGGCCAGGAAGGAAGTTTGACTCTGAACGATCCAAATTCGAACTGGCAAAAACCTAGTGCGCGACTGTGGGGCGTCCTATTCCCTCAGTGACAAAGGCTTCGTTGGCGTTAAAACGCGTTCACAAGAAATTCCCGGAGCGAAAAAAACAAATAAATGGATGAGCTTACACGACAAACTCCGTTTGGTGCGAGTGCTTGGGAAAACAGTCCTTTCATGTCCTCCATGGACAAAGTAGCACCGCAATTCTTTACAAAGGCAGCCAGCCATTCAGCTCCCTTCACCCAGTGATCGATCTTGTCAGAAATTCGCGGAAAGGGGAGTCATCCGAGCTCCATACATCTTCACGGTCGCGAATAACACTTTCTTCGGACCTTTGGGCGATAAAAAGTAAAAACCACGGCAACATAACGAATTTAAACCGCTGTAAAGGCTACCCGAACAGCATAACAAACACGTGGACGACACATCCACTACCGAAACATCGGGTAAATTTCCAGTAAGCAGCCATCACCGGCTTCGACAGCGGGGAACCATCTTCGAGGTCCTTTTTGTATCGCCACGTTGCAGCGAGATCCTTATTTAGTGCCATGGACGTTGTCCTTGGCTCTGCGTATTTTGGCATGCCCCGTAGAAGGAAACACAGGAGGCCTACAGACATCGACGCGCGTTCCGTCAGCGACGCCTTGGCCTCGGAATCACCCACGGCCCTTAACACCGGGGTCCTTGAAGTGCTACCATCACGGCGTATACAAAAAGCACCCGGCATCACAGCACCAAACAGCTCATCTTTTGCAGCTTCTTACGAGCTTCGCTCGCCTGTAGCTTTGCGGCCCGTTTAAAACCACTCATGCCGCCTTCTTTCAGGAGGAAGTAACATGAAGGCATCCGTATGTAGTAGTGGCAAAGAACAGCCCTCGCTTGTTTGCGTAAATACCGAAGAGACGCGTGTCCCGAGCTCCTCCGAAGCACGGCCCGACGTAAGCTAGCTGACGGCACGAAAGGCTTGCAAAGCTTGGCAACCGCGGCTGCAAGAAAGCTGTCCTCCTTTCCCGCTTCAATCAAGCGCGCTTATTTCGCTAGTCCTGCGAGCCGTCCGAAGAAGCCAAGAATGCAGTAGTCGCACCGGCGTTCACCACATTCGCTCAGGCTGCTCTGACAACCAGTCAGCTGGGACAGGCTTCGACCGAGTTTTTTTTTTGTGTGCCGAGTGACGCTGCGCGCACGGCCGGCCGCGTACACACGTCATCGCCGCTTTTCCTGCCTGCACAGTGCGTATACGCGTGCAAGGAGGTGGGAAGGGTGGTTCGTTTCGCGATTGCTCGCTTGCTCCGCAAAGTTTCTTCGCCCCGTCATGGCTCGGACCGATCCTCGGCGCGGGTTCGCCCAGCGCAACCTCAGCGTGCAGGAAGAAGCCCACACCGGCCGCCGACATGTGGGACGGCGGAGACCGCTTCGGTTACGTCACCTACGCGAGGTGCCCGCGGCAGCGGCAAGCAGTACGCTTGGCCCACTTCGGGTCCCTGCTGTTGGGGTGGCGAGTGGGCCGATGTCAGGGCGCCGCGGCGTGCGCCAATCGGGCATACCACGGGATGGCACCCCGCGCGGAACAATGCCAAATCGGAAGCCGGACACGGGACAGCCGGGCAGTGCTACCTTTTCTGCTCGTTTTCTTGCAGCGGCTGTGTACACAGCAGCGGTAGCCACGGGCGTAATGGGGCGAGCGAGGGAAAGGGAGTGAAGGCACGTGACATCAATGAGCAACAGCCTGGAAACAAAACTGGTCCCTCCGCGGCGACTGGCACGGATACAGGCGGCAGCCGCGCCGGTGGCGGCGAACCAGAAACGCTAACCTTGACGCGACGAGCGTTTGCCGGAGGGGGAGGAAAGAAAAAAAAATAAAGGTCTAAAGAAGGGGGGGACCTGCCTGTTTGGAAGACGTAAAATCCGAGCAGCACCACGCTGACGGTCCAGAGCAGGTCGCCCGACCGCCGCCGACGGGACCGGGCCATCGCAGCAGTCGCGGAAAATCCAAACGTGCGTTCGTTGCCTGCTGAGCTGCTCCTGCTACTTGCCGCTGGCCTTGGCCGAACAACACCGGTGACGGAGGTGGTGGTGGGGAGAGACTCACAGCCAGATCCCGCGATCCGTCATCGGCGCGGACACTGGGAGACACAACGAGCACGCACAACACACAACAACGGGGGCACAACGGACGACGACCACGACGAGGAGGCACGCGCGCGCGCTGGGCACTAGGACGCCGGTCCCTTGCGCTGCCGCTGCTGCAGCCCGGGTCGGCCCTTCAACCTGCGCGGCGGCGACGACGCACCACGCTGCTGCTGCTGCCAGTGGCTCTGCCGCCGAGTCCCGAGGCGTCTTCGTGGTTGCCTGCTGCACTCAGCCGCCGCCGCCGAGCCATGGCAGGCGACATCGCGGCTCGCGAGCGCCGCAGCGCCGCCTCGCGCCGCCGAACCCAAGCTCGGTGGCGGCGCGGCGGCGCCCGACGAGGAAAAAACGAAACTGCCGTCCGCGCCAGTCCGGGCTTGTCCTCCTCAGCCCGAGAAGCGCGCGGCAAACGAACGCAAGCGCGGACGTTGCTGCCCACGATGTTTGTCCATACATTTTATCCCTCACTGTTTGGTTCTTTTGTTGCGGATGAATGCTACATCTCCCAGAGGTCAGTGGTTCATGGCGGACAACGGTGCGAAGTTGCACCGTGCGATTGGCAGCCGCCTTGAGCACCGTGGGTGCAACTCATCCTATTGCTAATCACCTTCCTTCTTCATTCCCTACCGCACGCTTTGCAGCTGCCTTGAGCACCGTGGGTGCAACTCATCGTATTGCTAATCACCTTCCTTGTTCACTCCCTACCTTCGCGGTTTGTAGCCGCCTTGAGCACCGTGGGTGCAACTCATCCTATTGCTAATCACCTTCCTTGTTCACTCCCTACCTTCGCGGTTTGCAGCCGCCTTGAGCACCGTGGGTGCAACTCATCGTATTGCTAATCACCTTCCTTCTTCATTCCCTACCGCACGCTTTGCAGCCGCCTTGAGCACCGTGGGTGCAACTCATCGTATTGCTAATCACCTTCCTTGTTCACTCCCTACCTTCGCGGTTTGCAGCCGCCTTGAGCACCGTGGGTGCAACTCATCCTATTGCTAATCACCTTCCTTCTTCATTCCCTACCGCACGCTTTGCAGCCGCCTTGAGCACCGTGGGTGCAACTCATCGTATTGCTAATCACCTTCCTTGTTCACTCCCTACCTTCGCGGTTTGCAGCCGCCTTGAGCACCGTGGGTGCAACTCATCCTATTGCTAATCACCTTCCTTCTTCATTCCCTACCGCACGCTTTGCAGCCGCCTTGAGCACCGTGGGTGCAACTCATCGTATTGCTAATCACTAGCTTCCTTGTTCACTCCCTATCTTCGCGGTTTGCAGCCGCCTTGAGCACCGTGGGTGCAACTCATCCTATTGCTAATCACCTTCCTTCTTCATTCCCTACCGCACGCTTTGCAGCCGCCTTGAGCACCGTGGGTGCAACTCATCGTATTGCTAATCACCTTCCTTGTTCACTCCCTACCTTCGCGGTTTGCAGCCGCCTTGAGCACCGTGGGTGCAACTCATCGTATTGCTAATCACCTTCCTTGTTCACTCCCTACCTTCGCGGTTTGCAGCCGCCTTGAGCACCGTGGGTGCAACTCATCGTATTGCTAATCACCTTCCTTGTTCACTCCCTACCTTCGCGGTTTGCAGCCGCCTTGAGCACCGTGGGTGCAACTCATCGTATTGCTAATCACCTTCCTTGTTCACTCCCTACCTTCGCGGTTTGCAGCCGCCTTGAGCACCGTCGGTGCAACTCATCCTATTGCTAATCACTTTCCTTCCTTCATTCCTATACAGCGCTGTTTGCAGCCGCCTTGAGCACTGTGGGTGCAACTCGTCCTATTGCTAATCACCTTCCACCTTCACTCCTTATCTCTGTGTGTCGAGCCGTCTTTAATACTCCTGGTTCGGAGTAGCAGACCAGACATGTTACAAAGAGATCACAGGCGGTAGACTGCCTACTTTTTTGTTATTATTAGACGTCTTGGGTAGTTCTTTGGGCTTTACAGAAAGGAAGAAAGTATCAAGAAACGTAAAACGTGCAAAAACACAAGACGCGTAAGAGGTGGTACAGAGGCTTAACGCCCAAACCTGCTCTTGAATTACTAGGGTCTCTAAGATCACTGGCACGTGGGCCGCTTGTGGGCTATGTGAGCTCTGAATTTATTTCGAACAACTGGAGCTGTCCAGCGTTAATTTTTTAGATTGTTCAGTTGAACGGCTGTTTTCGCGTTTCGCCTCCACCGAATCGCTCACGCCACAGTCGGTATTCGATCCCGCGATCTCGAGGTCAGCAACCGAACATCTTATCCCGGTGCCACCACAGCAACAAAGCTTGTAAAAGATTATCATTTGATCTAAATAAATCAAGATCTTACGGGAGAATATTCTAGGCCCTGATATTTCGGAGGAAAACATGAATATTCCCAAAGCAGAGGGCACTGAAAGGAATTTATCTAACGTTTTTAAAATTTCTCCCTTGTTTTGAAAAAAAATACGCGAACGTACTTGTAGGTGTCTATTTATAGCAGCGTTAATGTAAAATAGATTATCAAAAACTGTTCAGTGTTAAGCGCAGATGAATGTGAATATTGATACACGTGCGCAAGGTTAAAGGCTGCTTGCAGTTGGGAAAGAAAGTCTAGCAACACTTTTTGCATACTGTTGCCCATGAAAACGCAGATGTAGGTCCTTTTAGTGATTTTATGGCCCAAGGGCATTTTCAACCAAAAACCGCTCATCTGTACCCACTGTATCACCGGCAGGTACCCGGTGCCCCTGGGGATCGAACCCCATACCTCTCGCATGCGAGGCTGTTGCTCAGACATCTATAGGTCACTGCTACGGTTGCAGGTCCTTGCAGTGAGGCTCCAAATCATCCCACCTACTCTCTCTTCCTCTTTTTATCAATCACTATTCCCTTCCCCCATGGTAGTATAGTAGACCAAAGGCAGATTCTTCATGCCTATTTTTCTCTCGCCAAATTAATGGTATTCTCTCCCTTTTCATGACTTCATTGTCGCTGTGACAGCAGTGAAAAATTCAGGGGGGGGGGGGGGGGGGGGGGGGCAGTTTGTTGACCTAAAGTGCGGTGAGGCGAAAGCCTTAAGCGTGGTGTTGCTGCTTGTGTCACTGATGTGTGGTTAAGATGTTAATTAAGTACACAATTGTTTGTGAATCTTAAATGCTGGAGACACTGGAGGGTGTTCGTGAGGCGTCCGTCTGATTTGACGCCTTTCTGCGAACACTCTCCAGCGTCCTACACAAGGAGAACTACATAAGCGTTGGCAGGAAGTAGCGTAGGGCGATCTTGGTGGCTCGGCACCAAGATCGTCCTACGCTACTTCCTGCCAACGCACGTTTCGTGAACAGTGTGCTTTGGTGAGGAGTGTACATGCTGCACGCGAAGAACCTCCAAGCTGGCTGCCGTGCCTAGATGCATGTGTGTGCCTCCCTGAATTTGGATGTTTTGATGGGGATGCAGTGTTGAGTTAGGGCTATGGCGGGCTCCTATTAAGCAGCCCGGTAACTTGAGACGCGAACAGTTTACAGTTTTCCTCCATTCTACGGAAGTTCTTCCATGCAATAAAGAAAAAAAAAGGCAAGAAGTAGCGTAGCCATTAGCACGCTCGGTTGCGGAACGGAAAGATGGTGGTTCGAATCCCATCGTGCACAAACTTTTTTTTTTCTGGTCTGACTAGAAAAAGGGGGACACCTCTGCTGACAACCTTCTGTCGACAATGATGAGGCATTAAAGGCTTTCGCCTTAAAAGTTCGAAACTGGAAGTTAGCAAACAAAAACAAATGACTACAGTTAGAAATCAATATTGTACATTGGTACTGAGGCAGAGTCGCTATTCATTGATGCTGCGAACCCCAGCTCGGAGATGCAAAGAAGTAACTCGTTGGCTGGAGAAAACTGTCGGCAACATAAGGTGCGCTAATGAAAGAGCGACGCAAAACACGCTTTGAAGCGCTCACAAACACCGTCAGCCGCATACGCCGCATTTATAGTCAGATACAGCTAAAAAAAGCAATTGCACAGGCCACGGTCCACGGCGACCAATATTGCTCCGCTGGGCAATCACAACGGTAAACGAAAGCAGATCATTTGAGTTTGACTATGTTAAACAAGCCAGGTATCAAAATTCTAGAGCTTTAAATTTTAAGGCGAAAGCCTTTAACGGCTCATACTGTCGACCGTTAACAAAGCGTGTCACTCGCGTTTAATTAAGGAACTTAAAAAGATAGAAGAAAACCAATGGGTGCTTCTGATAGAGGAGGAAAAAATGAACCTAGAAGCCAAATTTGATGACTGTAGGTTAATCAGTTAATTAATTATAGGCAAAAATGTCGCAATTGCGTCGAAATAGCGCGGACGTCGATATAGCCACGGGAACGATGTGACGTCACATACACCGGAAGTCGTCACGGCATAGGGACAATTGTCACAGATTGGTCGGGAAAACGTCGGATTTGTGTCAAATTAGATGGAGGAATGTGTAAGTAAGCGTAATTAACACTAATGATCCCCGAAATATGTACAGTTTGGGTATCGATGCAGCCACGGTAACGGTGTGACGTCACACCCACCGGAAGTCGTCACGGTATAGTGTCCTCGGCTTTCTCTTCTCAACACTTTAGTTGCCAAAGTGTCCCCGGAATTTTTTTTCTATTTTGATTAGCTTCTTGTTTAGGTAACATGTTTTGTGTCGGAATGAATATTTCTATTTCGAGTTGACCAACCAATTACTTCCTTTTAAGAAAAAGCCACATTCGTTTAAAATTAACTACTCGAGTAGAACGCTGGGTATGTATGCACAGCCTTAGAAGTACACCCTAAACAAGAACACGCCTATACGGGAATAAAAAGGGAGTAATCTTCCATCAGGCGCACTCTTATATATAAAAGAGAGTGCGTTAGGAGACAGAATGCTCCCTTTTGTAGCAAGAGCTACACTACGCTTCGCGAGGTCAGCGTGGCTGCGCGCTGAGCCGTGGCACCCCTGCTCCGCCAGCTGTGCGCATGCGCGGAGTGACGTCATAGCCGCCAGCTGGTGTGCGCGCCGCCCGCCTCGCCGCTGCGCCGACGGCGGAGCAGACGCCGCCAGCTTAGTCAGTTGTGCGCAAGTCTCAACTTTACTGACCACCGGAGCGTCTTAATTGGTGTAAACAATAAAGTTCAAGCCGTTACGTAAACCGTGTGTCTCACTTTCAAACGAAACCTAAGCGTAGCCACGGTATGTACTGTCTTTGTCAAAAGTAACCACGCTGCATGGTTTGCTTCTAGCTCGTACAGTGGAGCCCTTAGAGCTTCCCTGAAGCTGAAATGGTCGTTAAAGGTAAGGACTGGGGGTCTTCTTACCTTCAAACAACTTTTGATTTTTAGGAAAGTCGCAAGGGCTCCACTATACAAGCTAGAAGCAAACCACGCAGCCTGGTTACTTTTGACAAACACGGTACCTCTCGTTACTCTATCAGGTTTAACCAGAGACTGTAAGGGTTTCAGGGGGCTCGCTATTCCCCCTGAAGTCCCCCACGTTCCCGAAAGATGAGGATGAGAGTTCCTAAACCAGCCATTCTGCATGAACTAGAAGTAAACCTGGTGGGCTATGCATTTACGACAGAGGCTGTTCGTTTTCATGGAATTTATTCCGGGAACGGCAAAAAAAGAAACTTAAGAAACATCTGCCTTCGGTAGAAACTGGTCATGCATAAGCAACCAGAGATGAATCACCAGCGAGTAATCCAGAACACTTAAAGCCGCCTCCCCTGAGTGTACCATGCGCGCAACTTGCATAAAACCCGCAGTGACTTCGCTCTCACCTCAGAGATTATTAATTTGGCGCGTCGGCGCGCCTACGCCTGCGAGAGCTAGGCTTATCGCACGAATTTATAGCCGTATAGTCACCGAGACAACGACGGTCATAGCGAGTCCCCTTGACGGGAGCGAAGTGATAGCCACTCGAACAGTATGCTAGACGCTATACCAAGAATGGGCAAAAAGCAACAACAAACAAGCTCTTCGCCATACCCAGCAATTCGGGACAGAAGCATTTTTTAACGAGAAATTGTTAATGAACGCAATCTCTGCATATATTTTGAAAACGCTTGTTGAAGCAGCCTGGTTACTTTTGACATGGACGGTACTTGTATCCCTTTATGAAAAATTCTATTAAAAATCAAACTATGCAGGCCAAGCCCTTGCGGGAAGCTGTAAAGTTCACCAGGATGGCGCCGCACGTGGTTAGTATCAGCTGGTATCATCTCCTCTCTGTACCCTCACTGCTCGCGTGTTCCCTTTCATAGTGCCTGCAGCTGTACCTGTACTCCAGATATTTCCACTGCAGCCGATAGGTTTGACGCTTTCGCCGTGGCTAGCCGGCGAATGCTACCGATTCCTCGAAATCGCTTGCATCGATGGCTTTCGAACTCGCGGGCCGCCTGACCAGTGAGTCGTCGCACAGGGTACGGCGAAGCGCGATGTCGTTTCAACGGTGACATCAACGCGCCCGGCAGCACAAGCGGGAGGGAGGGGGGGCTGCAACCGGCAGGGAGGAAGACGAGTCGTTTGTCTCGGACGCCAAGGTCGATGCGCGTGTCGGCTGTCTGGCGAGCGACGCACACTCGTGTCACGCTGCCGCCGCTCATTGTGCTTGTTTACGCAAGCGCCTTTGTCAGTTATGCGTCGATCGCGAGGCGGAGTGAGGGATGTGCCAGCAAGCAGTTTAAAAGCTTGAACTCGAACGCATGTAACCGAGGGAATATTGACTGACTGACTGACTGACTGACTGACTGACTGACTGACTGACTGACTGACTGACTGACTGACTGACTGACTGACTGACTGACTGACTGACTGACTGACTGACTGACTGACTGACTGACTGACTGACTGACTGACTGACTGACTGACTGACTGACTGACTGACTGACTGACTGACTGACTGACTGACTGACTGACTGACTGACTGACTGACTGACTGACTGACTGACTGACTGACTGACTGACTGACTGACTGACTGACTGACTGACTGACTGACTGACTGACTGACTGACTGACTGACTGACTGACTGACTGACTGACTGACTGACTGACTGACTGACTGACTGACTGACTGACTGACTGACTGACTGACTGACTGACTGACTGACTGACTGACTGACTGACTGACTGACTGACTGACTGACTGACTGACTGACTGACTGACTGACTGACTGACTGACTGACTGACTGACTGACTGACTGACTGACTGACTGACTGACTGACTGACTGACTGACTGACTGACTGACTGACTGACTGACTGACTGACTGACTGACTGACTGACTGACTGACTGACTGACTGACTGACTGACTGACTGACTGACTGACTGACTGACTGACTGACTGACTGACTGACTGACTGACTGACTGACTGACTGACTGACTGACTGACTGACTGACTGACTGACTGACTGACTGACTGACTGACTGACTGACTGACTGACTGACTGACTGACTGACTGACTGACTGACTGACTGACTGACTGACTGACTGACTGACTGACTGACTGACTGACTGACTGACTGACTGACTGACTGACTGACTGACTGACTGACTGACTGACTGACTGACTGACTGACTGACTGACTGACTGACTGACTGACTGACTGACTGACTGACTGACTGACTGACTGACTGACTGACTGACTGACTGACTGACTGACTGACTGACTGACTGACTGACTGACTGACTGACTGACTGACTGACTGACTGACTGACTGACTGACTGACTGACTGACTGACTGACTGACTGACTGACTGACTGACTGACTGACTGACTGACTGACTGACTGACTGACTGACTGACTGACTGACTGACTGACTGACTGACTGACTGACTGACTGACTGACTGACTGACTGACTGACTGACTGACTGACTGACTGACTGACTGACTGACTGACTGACTGACTGACTGAATGTTTTGAATATTCGATTAGGTTAAGTAGGGTTCAAGTTTCGTTTGTTTGAAAGGCTATTCTAATTCTCTTCGGTCAACAATGAACTGCAGGTTATGAGAGATGAGGCTAATGATTGTAAACATGCTGATCGAGGTACCGCAAGCTCTTGGAGACGGGACGTTCTTTCTGGCTTTTCAGATTATATATATACTTGGTTTGGTTTGGTTTATGGGGTTTAACGTCCCAAAGCGACTCAGGCTATGAGGGACGCCGTAGTGAAGGGCTCCGGAAATTTTGACCACCTGGTGTTCTTAACGTGCAGTGACATCGTACAGTACAGGGGCCTTTAGAATTTCGCCTCCATCGAAATTCGAACGCTGCGACCGGGATCGAACCCGCGTCTTTTGGGTCAGCAGCTGAGCGCCATAACCACCGAACCAACGAAGTAGATTGGGTGGATCTGCTGACTGAAGGGGTGTGGGTATATAAGTTGGCCAATTACGTCGGTGCCCTTTTGGAGTTCTAGTTGTATTAGACGTTGTGTGTTTACTTGTGTCTGAGGTTTAGTGGTTGTTGGATCTAAGAGCGCGCGTAGGAAGGACCACGTGCGTTTTGTGCTTAATGTACCCTTGAGATCGTTACAAAAGGTTGCCCAAGTTGCGCGGGCTAGCGTGTTCGCGTATTCCTCTTCCTCGCGAGTGAGAGCGGCTATGCGGAGTCTCAATTTGCGATTGTGTCGCTGGTGACGCCAGCGCTTGAGAAGTCCTTCTCGGGCCTCCCATAGATGAGCCAGATGCGGATCAACCTGCGGTGCCTTAGGAGTATTTTTAATGTTTTTGCTGTTCGCCTGGATGGCCTTCACCAGGCGGTCTGGCCAGTCAGTGACAGTACGGGGTTCTGTAGAATCAGCTGCCAAGTATGAGCGCAATTTGTCTCAGTCAGTGAGAAGCTGCATGCGAACGAGGGTTGAAAATCTTGGAATCATAAGCAAAAATTGTGGAGACTGGAAAGTGGTCACTTCCAAGGCTGTCTTGGAGCACCGTGTGAGATTTAACGATTATGTTCCTAATCACCTTCGAAGAAGAGAAAGTACCACGCAGAGTAGTCTTGAGCGGAATCACTTTCAAGTGCTTTCTATACAAGAAACGCTATGAGGTCTGTTACAAGTGCGGAGGACTTGGCCACCGCTCGGACGTCTGCGACAGTGAGGTGACCAAGTGCCGCGGCTGTGGCATGACATCGCCCCCCGAGGGGCACCAATGTACACCGCAGTGCCAACTATGCGGCAAAGAACACTACACCGGGGACAAGAGGTGCAAAAATCTCTTTCGCACCCCTTATATTGTCAAGAAACGCCAATGGGAAGCCAAACAGGAGGCTGAAGAAGCGAAGCAAGAAGACCAAAGGAACAGCTGCTCCCGTAATAGATCCGGCAGCAGAACGAGGTTTCGGTCAGAGTCCTTCCCCCGGCTACAAACCGGACAGCAACAGCCACGCAAAGAGCAAGCTGCAAAGGTGAGCTGGCCAACTAAAGTTTCCCAGGACTCCGAGACAGTTAAAGAATTAAAAGAACTTATTAAACAGCAGGCAGATCAGATTAAGACTTTAACTGATTATATTAAGAAGCAAGAAGAGCGGATCAAAATGCTAGAAACGACAGCTAAACAACCCGAGGAAAACAAACCGCAACAGGAAAAGGCAATGGCGCCTATGCAAGTGGAGCAGGATAAAGAGGTAGAGACAGCGAAGGTTGAAAAACCCCCTTCAAAAAAGAAACGTACCAAAGAGTCGGATCTTGAGACCAAATTCGAACAACTAAACGACAAACAACAACAGGATATGAAACTACTGAACGGAACACTAATGTAATTCATGAAACAAGTCACAGAAACGATCAGAGTAGAATTTGCAAAGCGAGACGCTGCTCTCACGGCGGAATTTGAGAAAAGGGACCAATGGATATACGCGGAATTCCAAGCAACCAAAAATGCCTTGGCCAAAGAACAATAATACTATCTGGCAGTGGAACTGTAGGGGCTTTCTGCGTAAACGGGCCGTTTTACAATCGTTCCTTGCAAACGGAGACAAACCCGAAATTATAGCTTTACAAGAGTGCGGGAGAAACGCGAAGCTGCCCGGTTACAAATCGTACCCGGGCCGAGGGGACAACACGCAGGTTGCCACCCTTGTAAAACGCAACGTTACCGCGCTGCAGCACGAGACAGGGCACGTCCAATTAGATCACACTCTAATCGAAATGATACCGCGTAAGCGGAGAGAGAAAAGCCTATTCGTCTTAAACGTATACAGCTCTCCGAAACAGAGAAAGGATTGCGGCTTCGACAGGCTATTCGCAAAAACGAAACATATAGCGGGCAAAAACCCTATCGTCATTGTCGGGGACTTTAACGCTCATCATTCCGCATGGGGATACAAATATGCACAAATCAAGGGCAGAGAACTCTGGGACAGTATTCTCCACAATGAGCTCATCTTGATCACTGACCCCATCAAACCAACAAGACAGGGCAATAGCGTGAGTAGGGACACTACACCTGACTTAACTCTCACCGGAGGCCAAATCACGGCAAGGTGGTGTAACACGGGGGAGGACCTAGGAAGCGACCACAAAATTATTGAGATCGTGGTAGAGGACGGACCGCCCACACCGAAACCCAAAAAGGTCGCAGCGGTAAATTGGGATCTATTCAGGGCGAACCTTCATACCCGAGACGCAATCAGGGACATAGAATCTTGGGGCACCGACATTCTCGCGGCAGTTAAAGAAGCCACCGAAGAGGTGGAAGCAGACGAAACGCAAGAAGAGGTAGACAGGCGTATGATAGGCCTGTGGCGCAAGAAAAGGGAGCTAGAAGAAAAACTTGCTCAAAACAAGGGGAACAGAAACATACGTAAGCTCCTAGCCTAACAGAATAGAGATATCGAGGAGCACGCACTGAACTTAACCAGACAAAACTGGGGTAGTATCTGCGAGCAGATGGACCGCAGAATCAGCAAAGCCAACACGTGGAAAATGCTCAGACATCTCTTAGACCCGGACAAGACAAAGTATGAGGCACGACAACAACTACAGAAACTCGTATATAAATACGAAGGCACTAGCGATCAACTAATCTCTGAAGTGAGGGACAGGTACTTGAGGTGCACACCACCCACACCCCTCCCCGAGTACAAGGGCGCAGAGAATCCTCTTCTCGATGGGCCTATCACCATCGGAGAGGTTAGGGCGGAGTCGAACATACTCAGAACTAAAACTGCGGCAGGTCCAGACAGAATCAGCAATCGCATGCTGAGGAATTTGGGTGATACATCAATTAGAAACCTAACAGCGTACATGCAGGAATGTTAGGACAAGGGCCGAATCCCACCTTCGTGGAAAGAGGCCAACCTAGTCCTTATTCCAAAACCAGGTAAGAAACTAAGTCTCAAAAACCTGAGGCCCATTTCGCTTACCTCATGTGTAGGTAAGCGAATGGAGCACGTTATTCAAACGAGGCTAAACAGATTCCTAGAAGAACAAAAGCTTTACCCCGACACGATGATCGGATTCAGGACACATCTTTCTGCATGCGATGTTATGCTTCAACTTAAAGAACAAGTGCTAGACAACGAAACAGCTGATACCAGAGTAATAGTCGGCCTTGACGTGGCCAAAGCTTTTGACAACCTTGACCACGCAGCCATACTAGAACGCTTAGAAACTCTAAATGTAGGGGGAAAGGTATACAACTACGTGAAGGACTTTCTTTCAAACAGAACAGTTACTATCAGCCTAGGAGGGAAGGAAGAGAAAGGCATAAGGCTGGGCAACAAAGGTACTCCCCAAGGCTCGGTCCTATCACCAACACTCTTCAACATTGCAATGATTGGCTTACCACAGAAATTGGCGTGTATAGAAGGGCTCAACCACACAATATACGCGGACGACCTCACCCTCTGGGTTACCAGAGGCAGTGACGCGCACATCGAAGGTACCCTCCAAAGAGCGATCGAGGAAATTGAGTCGTACCTAAAACAAATAGGACTCAAATGTTCTGCCGAGAAATCGGAAGCGCTCTTCCTCGGCCCACAAAAGAGACAAAGAAAGCCCCATGAACATGGGATAACGCTAACGGTAAACGGGGACAAAATACCCTCAGTGGAGATGATTAGAGTACTGGGTCTTAGGATACAGACAAACGGTAAGAACACCGAAACGATACGAAAACTCGAACCGAGGGTAAGCCAGACGTGTAGGCTACTCGAAAGAATAGCAAATAAACACGCGGGAATGAAGGAGACGAACCTCTTAAGACTAGTTCAATCATTTGTAATCAGCAGAATCACATACGTGGCACCATACCTACGGCTAGCCAAAGCAGAAAAAAACAAGATTGAAATCCTAATTAGGAAAGGCGTCAAAACCGCTCTGGGCCTCCCCCCGTACACATCCACCCAGAAAATTCTGAACATGGGGATTTCGAACACACTAGACGAGCTCATTGAGGCTACCAGAGTAGCGCAACAACAACGACTCCTACGCAACCATTCGGGGCTAAAAATACTAGAAAAGCTAGGCTTCGAACCTCGAGCGCGGCTCAAACACACGGAGAATATCCCAACAGACATAAGGAAGAAAATCAGAATCCCACCACTCCCAAGGAATATGGATCCGGTACACCATGAGGGTAGGCGAAAGGACAGAGCGAAAGCTCTGCAGAAAAAATTAGCCAATAGACAGGACGTGGTTTACACGGACGCGGCGGAATATGAAGGCAGAACGGGTTTCGTAGCCCTAGCGACCAGGGAGGGCAGAGACCGAGTCTCGTGCTGCAGCACCCAACAGAGAGATGCAACAGCGGCTGAGGAGGTAGCCAGTGCGCTGGCTTTAACTCAACGGAATGTCAGGGTGATTATAACAGATTCCAAATCGGCTATCCGCAACTACAACGCAGGCAGGGTATCTGTCGAAGCAGTCAAAATTCTGACTGCCGGCCCGACACCGGCAGAACTAATTAACCTTGTTTGGACTCCGGCCCACGAGGGCCTCCAGGGAAACGAGACAGCGCACGCATTGGCCCGAGGACTCACACACCGGGACCCCAATGCGGTCTCGTCGAGCAGAGAGCCCCTTCAGACGAGCGAGGAGCTGAACACGTACCAAGATATTCTTAGCCATTACAGATTAGGAATACAGACATTACCTGGAGCATGCAAGGGCCTCAGCAAAAAGGAAGAGGTCATATGGAGAAAGTTACAGGCGGGAGTTTTTCCGAACCCACTCGCACTAAGCAGATGACATCCGGCGATCCAAGACCCCAGGTGTAAACAGTGTAATGAAATAGCAGACATGATCCACATGGTGTGGACATGCCCTAGCCACAACGAACCAGACAGGAATATAGAGTCCTGGGAGGCTTTAATGGCCAGCCAGAAAGAAGAAGAACAAAAAGAAGTCATCCGTCTGGCCCTGGACACCGCTGAATCCCAAGGGATCCCAGCCTGCTGAAAGGGGAGGAAGATGACGGCGGTCAAGACTCGTCTTTTTCGCCCTCTGATTCCTTGACGGGTGCAAATAAAGTTATTTCATCATCATCGGTGCGGCCCATGTGAGATCGGGTGTGGTGTCGCGGGTGACACTTGTGCCAATGCGAGTGGGTACGGTGGGGTTTGTGATGAGGCTAAGGTTGTAATCAGCCATTGCGGTAGAAATGAGGTTACCTTTGGGGGTACACTCTAAGAACTAAAGGAGTGCGGGGAACTCCTTTCGACGGATTATACGCTTGTCCCATATTTCACTCCTTTTTCCAGAGTCGCTGCACTCCTGCAAGGCGCACTCCCTATGCAGGAGTAGAGACACTCCTTTATTACGAATGGCTGGGGAAAAAAAAAGCTGCGCAAGAGCGAGGATTCGAACCGGGGAACTCTGCATTGCGAGCCGAGTGCGCTACCTCTCAGCTACACCTTTTCTTTTTTTTTTCTTTCATGGTATTTATTTACATGGTTTTGTATACAAAGCATATATATACATATGTGTGTGTGTATATACACACACAAAAACAACTATTTACAGAGCACCTAGGCAGGCGCTACGTGGCAGAAACATAATAGTAACATATTATAACTAAAAGGCCGGTAAAGATATACAGCGCATCAGGAGAGGAAACCAATCCGGTACAAAGTCCAATTTTTTGTAAATGTCCGTTACCTGCAGCAACATTCGGCTAAAGTGAATTCTGGGCGAAACAACAGGTTCAACGTTGCGATCTTGCATGCGCGTTTTCCAGAGACTATGAAGTCCAATCAGAAGAATCATATCATAAGGATTCGAGTCAGGTTGGGAAACAACAAGGTAGCGCACACTGTAGGAATTTAGGAGAAAATCTTTCTGTAGCGTCCTTTGCAACACATCCCAAAACAAAATCGCGTCTTTGCAGTCTATAAAACAATGTTCAATTGTTTCAGGCACATTGCACAAGCGACAGTTGACAGAAGACACAAAAATGTTTTTCCTATCGAGCCACGTCTTGACAGGTAGAGTTTCAGTGTGTAATTTATAGAAAAATGTTTTGGTGCAAAAAGAAATTGGCATTTTACGAACTCGCTTTAAAACATCATGACCCATGAGCCCAACGTATACGGAACGATACAGTGGGGGCGGGAAGAGCATGGATATCAAATCCCTGTACAGATTTTTGCGCGAAACAGAATATAAGTAATCATTTGAAAACCGAACTGTCAAAAAACGCACGGAGGCATAAACTTCCTGCATAAAGCCTAGTAAACGGGGTCGTTCAGTAAAATTGGAAGAAACTACTAAGTTCGGAAGTAGAGTCATGAAGTTAACCTGCAAGAAAGCTCGAATAATCGGAAAGGAACAAGCACGAAAAAAGAAGAAACGGGCAACCAACTGCCTCACATACAGGTGCTCTAGGCCCAGGCCTCCTGCACAAACAGGCCTGAAAAGGTTATCACGCCGCATGGGCTCAAATTTGGAGGACCAAATAAACGTCGCAAATATACGATGGAAACGCTGTATGTAATGTCTGGCGCAGTGAAGGACCTGGAGTACGTAATAAATCCTTGTTGCCAGAAAGGTGTTGCAAGCCTGGGCCCGACCAAAAATTGAGAGGCGATGCGGTACAAACGTCTGAGCATAACGCTCAACAGCCGGAACTCGCTCTCTCCAGTAATGGGCACTAGATTTGTAGGCATGAAGTGGAACGCCAAGATATTTAGGAGGCACACAAGACCATTCTATGCCAGCGTACAGAGGTGGAGTTGTGCCCCATGAACCAAACCATAGGCCAGAACTTTTGGAGCGATTCATTTGAGCACCAGAAACGATGCCGAATTGATCTATTGTGGACAACACATCATCAATGCTGGGCTTGTCAATGCAGAAAAATGCAAGGTCGTCAGCATATGCCAGTAATTTGACTTCATTACCCAAAATAGGGAACCCATGGATATTACTGTTACGCAAAACACTCAAACAAAGCGGTTCCAGGTAAAGAGCAAAAAGCAGAGGAGACATCGGACAGCCTTGCTTCACAGAAGAGCGGATTGGCACAGGGTTCGAGAGCTGGCCATTAATGATCAATCGTGTTGAACAGTTGCTGTAGCAAAGTTGCACCCCTTTAAGTACAGTAGAACCCACGTTTGCTCGCTCTAGAAGTGAAAACAGAAATGAATGGCGAACGCGGTCAAATGCTTTCGCAAGGTCAATCTGAAGGAGGGCAAGCTGCTCATGACAGCTGGAGGAATATTCAAGTATTGTCCGCGCAATGTGAACATTACTTTGAATGGAGCGGCCTCTCAAACCGCAAGTCCGGTGAGATCCAATGAGTACCGACATTGCGAATTGCAGGCGATTTGACAAGACTTTAGCAAAAATTTTGTAATCCACATTTGCCAATGTAATGGGCCGATAACCTTCTACGGAGCGCAGTTTTCCTTCATCAGTTGTTTTCGGAATTAGGACTGTGTGGCTTTTTGTAAAAGACTGAGGAAGGGCTCCTATATCGAGCCCCACTGTGAAGACCCGCAGCAGGACAGGAGTGAGAATAGATTTAAAAGCCTTGTAAAATTCGCTTGAAATGCCGTCAGGACCAGGCGTTTTTGAGACAGGTAACTGATCAATTGCATGTTCCACCTCTTCCTGCGTGAAAGAGCCGCTAATAACAGAAGAATCACCTTCCGATAAAGGGCTCACTAAGGTGCTGAAATACGCCAAAATTTCCGAATTATGCACATCAGGTGAAGCACTAAATAAGTCTGTGTAATAATCTACAAATACGGTCATCACCTCATTTGTACTGGACACTAGTGTGCCATTGGACATCATCCCCGAAATAAACTTTGCAGTCGCATGACGGCGCTCATCAAGCAAAGCCTGTCGTGTCGGGTGCTCACATTGCAGATCACGCTTGGTACGAGATCGAACACGGGCACCCCGGTAACGTTCTGCATCAAATCGTTGTAACTCACTTTTGATACTAGCTAATTCATCCGTATATAAACCAGGTGCTTCGCATTCCATTTCATACAGATTGTACAAATTTTTCCTGAGTGTCTGCTCCTGATGTTTCCTGTGAAAGGACCGCACGGAACCAATTTCTATAGCTGTAGCACGCACGTCTTGCTTAAACATTTCCCAAGCGGCGAACAACGGCATCTTGCTCGAGAGACAGGATTCCAGTTGCGAGCGGACACGAATAACAAACTCTTCATCATTAATTACTGAAGAGTTCAGCTTCCAAAGCGCCCATTTCGGCCTGAATTTTGAACAAACACTGCCTCCGAGGCGAGCAACCACCATGCAGTGATCAGAGAACGAAACTGGTACAGTCTCACAGACCAATCCTCTGGAGACAAGTGAAAAAGATGCATAAATTCGATCTAGGCGAGCGTGAGAATGGCCCTGAATGCGTGTGAATAAGCGGAAACCAGGACATGAACTTCCGGTATCAATGAGCCCTGCATCTTCCGTAACAACAGACAAAAATTCACCGCTCCTATCCCTGGGTGTATCAGGACTGGCACGATCAGCTGGGTCGCACACACAATTAAAGTCACCCATTAGCACAACGTGTCGGTCACAGTCCAGTAAGCTGGCAATGCATTCAAAAAGAGTAATGCGCTGTGGCACAGAATTAAATGCATAGACATTCATTAGTCGCCATGGCTTTCCATAGAGAAGGAAATCGCAGCATATCAACCGGCCCTCATTATCGACATTATAGGTCAAGCCCGAACAGGGGAGCGTCTTGCGCAGAAACAACCAGCAACCCGCCGACAAGCCCACAGCATGCGTTACGAAAACATTATATTCTGATAAAAAGGGCTGCAGGGCCACCTCAGTATCCTCCTCACTTTCAATTTTCGTCTCCTGGACGGCGATAACATCAAGGTGCCTGCTGCAGAAGAGTCGGCGGAGTTGCACCTGCCTCTGGCGAGACCTAAGGCCGCGTACATTCAGTGTTGCGAATACTAACTCTGCGGAATCAGCCATGATGACTGTAACTAATTATGCCTACAGTTCCCTGTTCTTGTCGGTAGACGGCGATGCCGCCTGAGAACCACCGCCAGGCCTCCTGGACCGCGAACGTCGGCACTGCTCCTTGTGCCTCGACGCGCGACGCCGACGGCGATGAGTGCTGCGCACCGGGTCCTCATCGCCACTCGTTTCGGAAGCGCAGGACGCACGGCGCTTCTGAAGCGGCTCGTCTGCGGAACCAGGTTCAGCGTCCGCTGGAAGAAGGCTCTTATCCGGAAGCTGCTGGCCAGCATTGACAGGACGAAGCGAATTGTCCGCTGTCGTATCCGTAGTGGCCTCAAGGACGGCCACTGGTTCTCCTCCACCAGCAGCAGAATCCGGCGCCTCACACCGAGGCGGCGCTGCATGGTCATCCGCCGGCTCTTTACACTCCGCGGCAGCACTTTGGGGAACAACCGGTGCACTGACACTCGAAGGCTCAGCTACAACGGCGGCTGGCAAGTCCCCAGTCGCGTCAAGTACTTCTGTAGCGTCCATGATGTGCTCCTGTAGAGCGTCGTCAGGGGGCCGCACACGATGCCGCAGCTTGTCAGCATACGTCACGACGCACTCCTCCGTTGTGTGGCCGAAACGCCGGCAGTCGTCACACCGCGGCGTACGACAGTGCCGACGAATGTGGCCAACACGGTTGCAACGTAAACACAGAGGTGGTCTGCCCGGAATTAGAACAAGGCTCTGAACGCCGCACACAGTCAGCTGATGCGGAACGTCACTAACCCCGACTCCATCAGCAAGCGACAGGACGACATCACGGCTTAGAGTTCTCATCTGCTCCATGTCAGAAACTTTCCAATTTTCCGCCGAGATAGATGTCACCTTCCCGTACGCCTGAAGGGCCTCACGGATGAAGCAATCTTCCAAGCGCTCGGGAAGCCACAAAAGCTTCAGCTTCACCTCCTTTGGTTCCGGGTCAACAACAACGCAGCGGCGGCTCTTCACCAAGAGATCGCCGCACGACACGAGCTTTTCTTTTGATTGCGCAGATTTGCAAGTCACCATCCAGACGTGAGACATCTGGAATTGTCCGATGGAGCTAATTTCTTTGAGGTCTATGACGTTTCGCAGCGAGTCTCTGAAATCCTGTGCCCTGTACGGGCGTCCGGCAAGATCTGCATGCAGGAAAACGGAGTCGGTCACAAGCTTACCGGTTGGGAGTCGGGGCAGAACGATACGGTAGTCATTACTGCCAGCAAAAGCCTGAGCAGTACCTCGGCCAGAGGCCGATTGAACCTTTTGTGCGGAGAACATCGAGGAACGCGTCCGCTTCGAACAACGTCTTCTTCTTTCTACACAGCTACACTTCAGCTACACTTTTTCTTTCTTCATTGCATTTTCACAAGAGGTACAAAGACGTAAAATATTTCAGCAACGCTTGCACTGACACGGCAGGTTAAAAATTTTTTCAGTTCAACGAAGTCATCCAACACATTTAACCAAGTTGGCTGATCAGGCAGTGCCTGATACACTTCCCTCAGACGTATGACACCTCTCAGCTACACTTTGAACGTGTGGAAGAGCTTTTGAATAGTTCTATATGGTTACATTTTGAGTTCAGCGGCAGTTCCGTGCCTATATGTCGCGAGTTCTGTTCTCCAAACTGGTAGATCGCTGGCTGGTTAGAGTTGGCACAGCTCAGTAAATGATGAAACAGTAAAGCCAACATCTCAAAGCCACGGGAAAACCTTTACTTGACAGCAATTTCATGGTGCACGGTACGTTGACTCACCCTTCGCGAACGAGTTAACTGATGTCCTGATGCACTATTATTCGTATTAAAATGATGTGTAGCTTCCCTAGAGCCCTCGTCGATCATTCATACCGTAGTAGCAATGCAATATAAAGTGTTTAGACTAAATTTTCGCTGTCAACCGCGAAGGTTTACGGGATCTGACAGAAGTGTTTTCCTTTTAACAGAAGCATCGCTCGATTCTGCGAACCGCTTTTCCTTGGAGGTCGCTGTGTTGAAATAGATGTTGCAAAATGTGAATGCCGGTTCCAAAGGGCATAAAATATATTCACACAGCAATAAACTAATGTTTAGGATAAATTGCGACTGTTACCATGACAGTCTCTCCTTATACGCATTCTACGGAAGTGCATGACTTCGCTGAATGGTACACACTATTCAGAACCTCGCGGCGGTCGCATTTCGATGAAAGCGAAACGCCAAAGCCTCATGCACTGCGCGATGTTAGTGTACATCGCTTTGGGATGTCGCGATGCCAGTGCAGTCGCTTTGGGACGTAAAATCTATTGAAATCAAATTAAATATGCTGTATGAATGCAACGCAATAATCTCCAAAGTGTACACTGCACGTACCGGTTATGTACAAGGTCTGGCTCTGTGGGCGGAGCACAGCGCACTTTCTTGTTTGGTTGTTTTTGGTTTTGCTTATCACTAGTTTGCATGAGATGCGAGTCACGGGTCACTATATATATGGCTCCGCTGCAGTACAAAAGCTAAGAAAATAAACGACCTCCAACTCCCTCAGGCCTATAGAGGGAGTGCACTCGCAGTTTTACTCTTTACCGAAGGAGGCGTTTCACTCCTTACGAAATTTGGGCGGAGTAAACTGCTGCTAAAGAGACTGCAGTAGCCGGTATACTCTATCATAGAAAGTATCAGTTCTAGAGTGTATCCGAGGTGTATCCCCAGTGCGTGTGACGTGCATTAAAAACACCCACCACAAGGAGCTTTGAGGAACGAAAGGAGCCCAGGATACCCCGAATAACTCTGCCTTTATCTTTAGGATTGCAGTATACGTATAGTGAGGCCATATGCGTGTCCCGGTGAGCTGAGCTCTATCGCGGTATATTGAGTGCCCTTGCTGTCGGGCGTGTTTGTCGGTGTGCGGTATAGTACCGGCATGGATGCGAGTGTCAGGATTGCCGTACGTGGTGTAAGGGCTGCCGTGTGATAACCACGGATATGAATGCGATTTGTTTCCGTCTCTTTCAGGTCAATGACATGGGGGGGATTTGTTGAGTTTGCGATATATGCGGCTAATTGTGTTTGTTTTCGGCGTATGCTGCGACAGTTCCATTGCCATATAATTGTTTCTGTTGGTATAGTGGATTGGCGTCGCCGCCGACCTTTTCGCGTGCTATTGTTCTGCGCCATGTTGCTCCTCTGGAGATGCTGGATGAGGACAGGCAGCGGGTTGAACTGCGCGCTGCTTGCGAGGCAATTCCTGATGAGGTACAAGTTCGAAAAGCTTGTTGATGCCGATCGAGCTGGCATGGCGGAGTGCTTACTGTGGGTATGAGGATAATAGGTATCAGGAATTGGTTTTTGAGGAAAGGATATGGCGCAGTATCTATCACAGCTCAGTGGACACCCAAACAGCGCTGTAAGGGAAGGGATATAAATGAGGGAGTGAGAAAAGAAAGGAAGAAAGAGGTGCTGTAGTGGAGGGCTTGGAATAATTTCGACCGCCTGGGGATCTTTAACGCGCATTGACATCGCACAGCACGGGGGCGCCTTTTGCGTTTCGCCTCCAGGGAAACAGGAAAAAACGAAAATGTTTCGCGAAGTCGACGGCAAAAAGCGCGAGCTGAATGACCTCGCCTAGCCTCGAAAGCGATGCGGCTTACGCAGCGATGAACGAAACATATACATGTGTGACAGTCGACAAGCCGAAGACAGTTGATTTCGACCCCGATAGTGTCTTTCAAGTTATGAGGGTCACAAAAGGGAGATTAAGACGAGAAAGCAGCCGTAAAACCGCAGCGAAGTGCCGATAGTCCATATCGAGCTCGGCGGCATAAGCGTGATGTAGAAAGGCACCTCGCAACGGCGTGGCTTACCAGGGGACGAGGAAAACGTACAGTCTTTGTCAAAAGTAACCAGGCTGGATGGTTTACTTCTAGCTCGTGCAGTGGAGCCCTTACAGCTTCCCTGAAGCTGAAATGGTCGTTAAAGGGAATGACTGGGGGTCTTCTTACCTTTCAGCACCTTTCGATCTTTAGGAAAGCCACAAGGGCTCCACTATATAAGCTAGAAGCAAACCATGCAGCCTGGTTAGTTTTGACAAAGACGGTACATGATAGCCGAGAAATAATTATTGATGAGGAAAGAAAATAGCGCAGTAACTGTCTCACTTCTTGGTGGACACCGGAACCGCGCCTTGAAGAAAGTATTGAAATACAGAGTGATAGGAGGAAGAGAGAGAGAGAGAGAGAGAGAGCTACCGCAGAGGAAGACGATTAATTTCGACTACGGGGGGTTCTTTAGCGTGCACTAACGTCGCACAGCGCAGGGGAGTTTTGTGTGTCCAGCTGCGGTACTTCCGTGGTTAGGGCGCCCGGCTGGCGAGCCTGAGGACGCGGTTTCCATCCCAGCCGCGGCGGCCGCGCTTCGATGGGGGCAAAACGCAAAACACGCCCGTGCGCTCTGCGATGCCAGGGCACGTTAAATAACCCCAGATAGTCTAGATTAATCTGGAGCCCTCCGCTACGGCGATTCTTTTTGTCTTCCTTCTTTCACTACGTAGCTGATTCCTTCCCTCACGGCGCGGTTGAGCTGTCCACCGAGAAGTGAGACAATCACTGCATCTTTCTTTTCCTAAAGGCTGGTTGGTTGGTTGGTTTATGGGGTTTAACGTCCCAAAGCGACTAAGGCTATGAGAGACGCCGTAGTGGAGGGCTCCGGAAATTTCGACCACCTGGGGTTCTTTAACGTGCACTGACATCGCACAGTACACGGGCCTCTGGAATTTCTCCTACAAATAAATTCAACCGCCGCGGCCGGGATCGAACCCGCGTCTTTCGGGTCAGCAGCCGAGCACCATAACCACTGAAGGCAATTTTATTGCGAAAGCAATACTACGCCAGGTCGAACCACTCGTCGCGTGGTCCGTGGACCCCCCTGCTCCTCGAGGAGCCGCCGCCGCACCTAAAAGATGGTGTGATGTCAGCCTCTTCGTTGAAAGTTGAAAGTTGAAAGTTTATTGAGTAATACAATAAATGTTACAATTGTATACAGCGAGAGGTCCCATGGTACAAGACCGCGGGCGGGACCTCCCATGAAAATAAATTTCAATATGCAACATAATATAAAATACACAACACATTAATTAGCGACGAAACAGAATAAATATGGGCACATAATGTAATATTAGTTACTGAAATATTTAAATACAAACAATGTAATGCACGATAATGTAAAATAAAACACAGATGCCGCGATACATAGAATCAATAACATAACAAAAAAATCACAAATTAAGAAGGAAAAGCTTTAGTTTGACCTTGAATAAAGAAAGCGTATTAGTTTGTTTGACGTCTATGTTCAAAGAATTCCAAAATGATACGGATGAAAAATGAAGGCATTGTTTGCCGTAGTTAGTTCTGACCTTAGGTAGTAAAAAGTTATTACGCATCGCAAAACGTGTGACGATGTTGCTCATGATCGTGCCGAGAGAAAATATGCTTAGCGGGAGATAATGATGAAGAATCTTAAAGAATAGGATACCAAGGTTGTAAAAATAAAGGGCCGAGATAGGTAGAACGTTTAAATCTATGAACAAAATGCGGGAGGGTGACATTCGAGGGGTATTGGTTATGATGCGCATGGCTTGCTTTTGCAGTTTTATTAAAGGCCAGAGATGAATATGATAGGCGTTACCCCAAGATGAGATACCGTAGTTTAAGTGGCTGTGGATGAATGCGTAGTAAAGAGATAATAAAGTTTGGACTGGAAAATAGCTTCGGGCTTTAATTAGTGCGCGTAACCCATAAGAAATTTTCTTGCACGTTTCAGCTACATGATGATGGAATTTTAAGTGAGGGTCAATGATAACACCAAGAAAAGAAACGCGATCTTGCGGTGAAATAGCAGTAGAATTGAGGTATAGAAGTGGTGTGATGGGCAATGACTTCTGAGGGGGATGGAAAATCTGAAAACAAGTTTTAGTGACGTTCACGGACAGGCGGTTAATGTGGCACCAACGCTCAAGAGAATTAAGATCATTCTGTTGCTATGGCGACGCGTGACGTCAGCTTGCTCTCTCCACCGCAGCCAGGAGGAGCCGGTCGCGCCGCGCTCCTCGAGGAGTCTCGCCATGGAAGTCACCGACGAAGAGTCTATATCTGAATCTAGCTGCTCTACTGCTTCTGAGCAGTTTAACTCTAAGGCGACAGCCAAGCAAGCTAGCAAGAATGCAAGAAAGAGGTTACAACGTACCCAAGAAACGGAAGAACAACGAGTAGAACGACTGCGGAAACTACGAGAAGCCGAAGCATCTAAATGAGCTGTATCGAGTTCAGAAGCTAGGATTAGGCAAGCTAAACGGAATGAAGCCAAGCGGAAACAACGTTCCCAGGAAACAGAGGAACAACGAGGAGAACGTTTGCGAAAATGACGAGAATCAGAAGCAGCTAAGACGAGTTTTCGTCGAACTCTGGACTACAGCTAAGCAAGCTACGCTTTTGCAACCAACCAGGTTTAACCAGAGCTAAACCACACCATTTTTTTTTTAAGATTTCCTCTTTCATCGCCGACGGTCGGGGCTCGGTGGAATTTTTATCATGCAGAATGGCGTCTCGCCAGCGATGGGGTTCAGTAAAGGAAGAGAGACGCACAGCACATGACAGCTGAGAAGACAATCGCAACATGCGCACCGTCAGTAGTGAGCACGCCATGGCAACCAGCGACGGGTTAGGGAGCGCTAAAGGAATAAAACTTGGCAGTGGCTTAGCTCGGCTATGCCAGGATATACGCAGCGAAAGGTAAGGCATTGCTTGGTTAGCCTTGGTTAACCTTGATTGCAAACCCAGGTGAGTCTGGTTGTCTAGCTATGTTGTTGTTGCATTAAAGACGAACTCCGACATGTTATCAGGCATGCGACACGGCGAAGCGAGCGGAGGCGAGCGCAACGACGAGGCAAGCGGTGTGACGTCATACCAGATGGCGGCGGCGGCTCCGCGGCGAGGCGCGTGGTGTGACGTCATGCCAGATGGCGCGGCGAACGCGCGGCGTCCGCCAGCTGCGGCGGTTGCTAGGCAACGGCTCAAGGTCGGTCTTTGTGCCTCCTCGGAGCCCCGCCGCAGCGAAATCGCAGGTCCGTGTGCAACAGGAAGCCGAAGAAATTACCGCACAGGTCTCATATCTTCCGCGGCGGCTCCCGTAATCAAAACCTCTGGACACGGGACACAAGTGATTCCCCTGAAATCGGCATGCACATGCGTTATGCATGCCGATTTATCCTTACCGTCTATCTTGTACATATCGCTCATCCGTATCGGCGTGCAATCACAGCATCCTGAATTTGTTAAACCTTCGCCCCCGCACTTACATTTACAATACACGTCATAGTGACGCATGGGTGGTGCCTCACTGTCGTACAGAGTACGGTCGCCAGTCCATTTCGTATCATGCTGCTGTTCTTCTAAATAGCCTTGCGCTCATCGATACCTTCCCGGAAAAATTGTCATTACGAGCGCTACATGCACATTTCCTTGCAGCCAACATCACATGATTCTCTTGTATGATTGCGTTTTGTGTTTTTCTTGGTGCCTTTTATTTTTTATTGGTGCTTTTTTTGCTGTAAAATGTCTTGATTTCTGCTACCACTAAAGGTAACGTCTTTTTCCAGAATTTTAAGAAATTGAAAATTATTGAACTGAACGTGTTTTTAATCTGAGTGTGTTTGAAATTTTTATGTTTAAAACCTGATGTGTTCTAGAATGTGTATTTCGAATGTATTTAAAACTGCATGTCCTTTCATTTGGAGTGATTTTTGTTCTGTAGGGTGCAAAATTTTAGGTCTGAGATGAAGTGTGAAATTTAATTCTGTATGTGCACGAGCAATACTGCCGAACTGTACATAGAGGGGGCCAGGCTTTGTCAAGCCGCAGTTATGCGGCTTTTACCCGTCACCCCCTTTTCTCCTTGAGAGAGAAATAAAGACGATTTGATTTGATTTGATTTATCCTGAGCACATACGGACCAAGCGGCGGAGGGGGATTGCCCAGAACTGGACGAAGGGAAACCAGTGCCCATGCAGTATTCCCACATACTCCAACAACGCCTCCACCTCCGCTAATATCCCCTGCCCGACAGACACGTTACCTGAGAAAGAGCCGTCACCTCATCTTCAAATCCTCACCTCAACATACTTCCATTCTGCTCACAATGCCGAACCCTGTACCACACCGCTTGGGCCTGCCTTAACAACCACGCAGTAATTAACACGACGGACCACTGGCCCACGGATTAAGTGTCACGTGACGTCCAACTTCCTCGCCTTCTTGCAGAGAAAGGCCACGCGCATGTCTAATCAGCTTATCCCCACTCCTTCAGCCTATGCCTTTGTAGGTGGCGATAAGCGGATTATACATGAACACGGTCTTTCGCCCTGCTGAGTTCACTAATGTCGTGGGCCAGGCGCGGGCCTCACGAAGCGG
Source organism: Amblyomma mixtum (assembly GCF_055824585.1). Taxonomy (NCBI): domain Eukaryota; kingdom Metazoa; phylum Arthropoda; class Arachnida; order Ixodida; family Ixodidae; genus Amblyomma; species Amblyomma mixtum. The sequence continues at coordinate 31,054,206 of NC_143012.1, read as the reverse complement.
AAGTGGGACGTCACATGACGCCTGGTCCGCGGATTTCCGCGGGCCAATGGTACGTCGTATGAATCCATCTTAAATGAGAGAAGGGGACCAGCGGTAGCTGGTTAATCGGGCCCGCAGGGGGACAACCACTGCGGAGGCCCTGGACTGAGCCCCACAATGTCAGAAGCAAGCAACAGTTCTCCTCCTCCGAAGCAGAAGCAAGGATTATAAGAAAGGAGGAGCTTTGAGCACGATGATATTACGATAAAAGTAATATCGGGACGGGATTACTGCCTCGGAGACGGGAGTAAAGACGGGATTACTGCCTTTCAACTGTTATTCTTACTGTTATTCTCTGTTACTGTTATTCTCTTTTTATGTATAATACTTGCGTTATTGTGATTTTTACTCTGTCTTTGTGGTGAAGTATTGATTTTATATTTTCTTTATTTTATAATTTTCGTTAACTATGCTGCAATCATCTCTTGTATTATTGGTTTATCGAGGGTCCCGGTACAGTCTTGGACTTTGGGACCCTCGTCTGTACTTTTATGATCTTGTGTATATTTTTTTGGGACCAATAAACCATTATTTCACAAAAAAAAAAAAAACGGCGCCCTTGAAACTGAGGCCCGCCGAGTTTACAGGGCCTTTTAGGCAACGTTCGGCGGGATGTGACCCCATGGGTGCAAGTTTTCAGGCTCCCTAAGCTAACGCTACGGATACATTGCCTAGGTAGTGTTGTCAAAGCCCCCTTTGTTAGGCGCTGCTGCAGTGATCCTCTGCTCACGTGTTCTTGAGCGCACTGACAGCAGGAAGCCTCCTTCGCCTCGGATGAGGCGGTAATTGTCCTTAGTCTGCTTGCCATGAACAATGACTTGTGCGACCACCGTCGAGGGAACGGACTAAGCTGAAGGCTGTCCTTGAAACTGCGCAAGCAAAAAGAAACCACAACAATGCAGTGAGAGCTAAAAAAAATGCATCGGCACCGCTGACAACTTGGAAGCTGTGCACTAAACTAAGGAACGAGCTTTGGCAGCGGTGCTGTTATTCCGCGGGGCGATGGTCGAGGAGCGTCAGATTTGGGCGAAGGCCTGTGCGCCCATGACTGCTCGCAAGGTAGCGCTCACCATGCCTAAAGATAAAAAAATCGGGGGGCACTCTGGCTCTCTAAAGTGCTGCAAGGCGAAAGCCTGTCCTGGCGCAATGTTTCGCATTGACTGCGAGACTGTTTTGCTGTACTAGTGCTTTATTTGACTACACACTTTGACTGCCTACTTTGACTACTTCTTTAGCACGACTCTATCTGCTTCGATGAGTTTGGTTGTATCCATGGCTCTGTTCGCAGTAATGAGGCATGTAATGTGGTCACCCACGGACGCCTTACGCCACCTGCCGGAGAGGACGACAACTATTTATAGTTGTCATCTGCTCCAAAAGGGGGCGTCAGGCATCCCTGAGTGACCTCATTACTGCGAATCCGCGCACTCTGACGTCATAACCATTTCGACCAGCCGAAAAGCATGACACCTCTGCTGACAACCTTCTGTTGAGAACCTTCTGTTGAGAACCTTCTGTTGACAACCTTCTGTTGACAACCTTCTGTTGACAACCTTCTGTCGATAACGATGAGGCATTAAAGGCTTTCGCCTTAAGAAAATCTTCATGCAGAATCATTGGACCCGGTGGCCTCCGTCACCACCTTGTTTAAAAAAAATTACCGACGATTACGTTACTTCCTAATGCGAAATTTGAGCGCAGCAAATAAGCTGTTTCACCTTTTCGATAGATTGAGGCAAAGAAATCGAGCAACACATGTATGCGCTATCACAGAATTTTTTTTTATTTTTCACACGTATTCCTTTAACAAAGACTCCACTAACAGTTCTTGACAGTCATGAAGGAAGCTTTGTGGTCGGAGAAATAGACTGATATATGTTCGACTTGGTACACCAATGCTTGATTCTCAAAGACGAGATCTATACAAGTGCCTCGCGAGGTTGTCACAGCCGTGGGACGCGTTACGAGCGAGAGGAACGGGATGCTCTCCCGCATAAGTGTTAGGAAATTGCTGTTTGTCTTTATGTCAACATTAAAGTCCCCCACTACTAACATCGGTGTGGATCGATGGACGGTTAATGCGAGTTGCAGGAAGTGCACGACGTCTTTCGTGAGTGCGGCAGGGGCGAAGTAGGCAGCTACTACCAGCAAGCCGTTGGGCAACTTTGCGGCGCACAGTTCGCCAACTTCATGTGACGTGCCAAACATTTCGACTGGTATAGCAGAGAGACCTGTGCGCAAGTAGATAGCGACTCCCGCCGCTCTGTTGTGGTCTCTGCGAGCACCACAGCAGTATAGGAAATCTATGATTTCGAGAGGCTCTTCGGGATCCATCCAGGTTTCAGCAAAGCAAAGTACAGAGGAATGGCGCAGAATGTGATCGTGGTGTACGTCCTTGGCATGTGCGGCAAGGGAGCGTACGTTAAGAATGTGGTTGTGAATGATGAATCAAGTGCTGCCAGCGAATGACGCGTCCATTGGCTGTCTGCGTGTGTTACTGATGTGTGGTTAACATGTTAAGCTTCGCCTGTAAGAGTGGAACGCGACAGCGTCTTGCAACGCTGCCAGGGAGTCCACAGAACGCCATCGCCAATTCGGCTGTACGCCTTGCTGGACGGTAAATTTATTTTTTGAGGAAAGGAAATGTATCTCTCTCGCATATCTGGGTGGACACCTGCACCTCGCCGTAAGGGAAAGGGGGAAGATGGGAGTGAACGAAGACGCCGTATTAGCTAGACGCGCCTTTGTTCATTCTAAACCATTCAGCTGGCATTACGGAGTGGCTAGCGTGCTCGTATCGCGCTCCGGAGACCCTGGTTCGATTCCCCAACTCGACCAATTTCGTTCTCGGTTTTATTGATTTATGCGGTCTAACTAGAAAGGTTAATTAGGCTATTTCATATTTATATTCTTGTATTTCTATCCATCGTGTTCTGTCATTAACCTGTCAATTGTTGGAACTGTCTAGGATGTTCGACACAACGTATATGAAACGAGCAACGTCTTACTGAGTGGGGAAGTGCGTGGTGGTGGAGGGAACGCGGCTTCGTACTTATGTTTTTTTTTTTCAGCAGCGTTTCCTTCCGCGGACGCTGTTGTCGCTGCGGCGCGCGTCTTTCTTTTCTTTTCTTCTGACCTCTTCATTCTCCTCTATATTAATTAGGCTAATTGATTAATTAACCAATTAACTAAACTCAGTCCAACTTAGTTGCAGCATCACTATACGATCCCTTTGATTGGTTGCATGGTTACTAGCCAAAGTACAATTGGCCCCATTTGAAATTCTCGCACTGTGACGTCACGAGCATTTCGACCAATTGAAAAGCGTGACATTGGGGGCGGAGCTGGTTACGAGGCCGACGACGACGCGAAACCCAGGAACGGACGCCAAAGAGCTGCGCTCTAAAAGAGCATGTTCTTTACTATCCCTGTATCCACTAAGCCATTTCTATGCTCTCTGCTGTTCGCGTTGCGTTCCTGCACAGCAGCGCAGTTACTTTGAAGGTAACAAAAGAGGGCGAGGAGAAAAGCCAAATCGTCTCAGTACAAAATGCTGGCATTTTAAACGCATGACTGTGGTGGCGCGCGTCCCTCTCTGCATGATGCTCTCCGTGCGTTATATTCTGAGGGAACTATTTCTGTATAATGGTTCCACAAAAAAGACAAAGTGTTAAATCTAAAACTCTTTTCGTCTTCGTTTCCGCGTATTGTCGTCCTCTGCATACAACGCAGGACTCAAGTACATTCAAACTCAACTATGCCTCACACCGTAGTGGAGCGACGTGGATTATCACGGCATAGAGTGCTGAGGAAATGGATTTTGGTTAGTTATGTTTGCTTTATTCGCCCATAAGCGAATAAGCTCTTTATATCTCAAAGGCCTGGTTTGGTTTCGGGTTCTTTTTGGCGAAAATATTCCTAAAGGGGAGACAGCTTTTAGTGAGGGGAAGTACGGCGATAATGAACATGAAAACACGTGAGAGGTACATGAGGGCGTTGAGGACATTGTATACGTTAGTGTTTTATAAATTTAGTGCTGTATAAGTTAGTGCTGTATTTTACTTTGTAATCTGTCTACTGCTGCTATGCCATCGCCAAATTGGGGTTCCTGAGGCTTTGTCGAGCTGCCATAAGGCGGCTTTTACTCCAGGCCCCCACCATCACGTACATTTTGATGGCAAATAAAGTTAGTATTACTATTATTATTAAATAGAGAGCTCTTAGGAACCGGACCGCTCCCATTGACGTCACCTTGCTTAGAAACAAGGAAAAGAGCTTTCTCATACCTTCTGAGAAGTGTCGGCTTTACGTCATCGGTTCTTCACGAAAATGAATATTTCGAAGCGAACACGTGTGCGGTCGAGCATATTTGGTGTGTTATAATAAGTGAGTTTGTAACAAGCGCTTGTTGATGTTGCCTTCGTCTCCTAAGCCTACTCCTATTTTCCGTACCCAGGCGGCGCCAGCAAGTAGAAACTATGGGGCCAGTTCTTTCGCCCTCTTTCCTCTATAGCAGTTGCGACTTGTCGCGTAAAGAGTGGAAGCTAAACAATCTGCCTCACTCCACTGCGCCGGTGTAGAAGGCGGGGTCTACCACTGAAGAGGAAAGGTTTGGTTTATTGGTTTATTGGTGTTTAACGTCCCAAAGCAACTTAGGCTATGGGGGACGCCGTAGTGAAGGGCTCCGGAAATTTTGTCCACCTGGGGTTCTCTAACGTGCACTCACATCGCACAGCACACGGGCCTCTAGCATTTCGCCTTCATCGAAATTCAAACCGCCGCGGCCGGGATCGAACCCGCGTCTTTCGGGTCAGCAGCCGAGCGCCGTAACCACTGAGCCACCGCGGCGGAGCTACTGAAGAGGAAAGAAGAGAATGAATCGCAAAACGCGGCGACGTCGGAGACTACCTCGTAGTTAACCTCACCCACACGGCGAATAACAGTGTACGGTCCAAAGTATCGCTTTATGAACTTTTTCCGATACTTCGACGATGTGCCGGTGTCCACACCCAGACCTTGCCCCAGGGCAAAAAAAAAAAAGAAATGGAGGGAGCACCTAAGCTCCGCCTTAAATATATGACACGATAGCAGTAGTGCGTTAATGCCTGCGCAGAATTGGTCATTCTGTACTAGTATTCATCCATACCTGGGAGCCCTCATCCCACTCCTGACGCAGTAGTGCAGCGGTTAAGCACTGCCCTGCGATGGCAGGTGCTTCCACCGGTGCGATCCAGGTTGCTCGCCCCATCAACCTCTGCAGCTGAAACGGAGGATCTTCTGTGGGAGCTGTGCTAGAAATGCAGCGCCACGTTCAGTGATCCAAACTGCTGGAGCACCGTGCTGTAGGGAGCGCATCGTGCTGGAGCACGATGCGCTCAATGTAAAAATAGGCTGCCCCTGCAGCGGTCCACGAAGGAAGTGCACGGGATTCCGCAGAGCGCGTGAGGTAGCCGGTCGCTATGATGATGCATCTGTTGCCTCCTTGAGACGTTGGAAACGGGCCGAGAAAATCCATTCCGACTGAGTAGTCAGGGGTTCGACTGGCTGAGGAAGACGAGGTGGTCGTCTAGGTGATGCCTTCAGCCTTTGGCACTCCCGACGAGTTCTTGCGTTTTGACGCATGCATGCATGTACACGGGGAGTTAGGCCAGTGATAGCTTTCTCGACCGCAGTTGTGGCCTAGTGGTTGAAGCATCCGTCTTGTGTACAGGAGGTGCGGGGTTCGTTCCCCAGTGTGACCAGGCATCCACCGTTGATGCGATGGGTGCAAGCTATCGCCTGGCCTGGTGTACGGCTTATCCGGGGTGAAATGTTTAGGAAACGGATCTTTGACTAAAACTTGCGTAAACGCATATACCTTGTATCATCCATGGCAAGTATTTCTAGGGACCATAGTCATGGCCCTTTTTGGTCAAAGCTGCTCTTGCTCCATAAAAATCCATCATCATCAGCAGCACTTTTTCCAGAATACGCGAAAGTTGTTGGCTGTAACTGAGGTGACCAGCTGCGAGCTCGTCGTGTCAAGCTTCGGTGACCCCGCTGCGCAAGTCTTCCGGGACAAGAAGAAGCTAATTTCTTGTACAAGCCACAGTGTCTAATCTTGAACGTAGGTAGAACAAAGGAAAGCGCCAGCCGCTGCATCTCCGTGGCCTTCCAAGTGTGCCATGGGCTGACGAAGCTGAGGATAGTGGCGTTGCCACGCAGCCATATATGCTGTGTTCAATGCCCCAAGGAAGCTATGCCGCAATGGCTCGGTATCCATTGAAACTTTATGATATGGCCGCGTTGGAAAGCTTCGGCTAACAAAAGCACAATCTGTTGAACCAGCTGCTCGCATGTCCTTGGTTTTAGATAAGTTTGTACGACCTGCAATGCCGGTCTCGAGTCACAGAATATAGTCCATTGCTGCGCTGGCTGGTGAACAATATAAAGGACGGCTTCTCGTATGGCTGCCAATTCGGTTGCCGTAGAGGACGTTTTGTGCATGAGTCTGAAACGGTGACATGAGGCATTTCCTGGCGCTATCACCGCTGCAGCTGAAGAAGCGGTCGTCACAGATCCGTCCACGAAAACATGCTGGGTGTTAGTATACATAGATGTAATGTATGACAGCGCCAGCTGCTTCAGTCCGACTGTTGGAATATGCGTCTTCTTTGTTATCCCTGGGATTGTTGTCCGTATAGATGGTTTTGGTACTGTCCAAAGTGGCACCTCCGCAATCTGGTGTGGCGCGTAGTTCGAAGGCACCGCATTGCACTGCATCCAAAGGGCTCTGGAAAAGGCTGCATCTGGACGGGAAACGAGCGTGCTGACGCCGAGGCTCGGATGGCACATAGTGATGGTGCTTTCATTGAGATAGCCTTTTCTAGATCAGACATCGGAGCCTTGTTGGCGCATTTAATGCAAGCGGCAATGCAGTCGCACTGGAATGACTCGTGTCATCAACAGGACCGCGTCTGTAAGCTTGACGCTGGATCACGATTACATTTGCCATCTATGGTGGTGCGACGTCATGGGACTTTACTTCACCGGCTACGGCTTGGCGTTGCCTACACCAAACACTATCTTCACAAGATCGGCATCGAAAGTAGCCCAAATTGCGCACAGTGCCACACTCCAGAGACTATTGGACACCATCTTTGCGAGTGCCCGAACTATACTGCTGCAAGAAGAACATTGGAGGTGACCGTGAAACAACTGGACTCTCGCCCTCTCTCTGAGGAAACTCTTCTGGGCGCCAGGACGAGACGTTCTGATTGGTGGCGTGTGATAAAGGCCCTGCTCAACTTTTTGTGCGATACAGGCCTGGATACTCGTCTGTGACTGCCTGTGCACAACCTACATGGTTAATGACATGTGTCGGTGTTTGTGTTGCAGACACCGGTTTTATGAGTTTTATGTGTGTGTACTAACAGCGATGCGAGTGCCAGCCAGTGTGTGTGTGTGTGTGTGTGCGTGCGTGCGTGCGTGTGTGTGTGTGTGTGTGTGTGTGTGTGTGTGTGTGTGTGTGTGTGTGTGTGTGTGTGTGTGTGTGTGTGTGTGTGTGTGTGTGTGTGTGTGTGTGTGTGTGTGTGTGTGTGTGTGTGTGTGTGTGTGTGTGTGTGTGTGTGTGTGTAGACATCACCCGTGAAACTCACTGTATTATGCCATCATCAGCCTTCATTCGCACTTTCCTTTTCCTCCTTTTCTCTTTCCCCTGTGTGGAGTATCAGGCCAGGGCCATGTTACCACCGGCCGACCTCTCCACCTTTCCCTCATTAAAGTTCCTTTCTCTCTCCCAAGGAAGCTGTTCTCGTCGCCATCTTCGTCCCCTGGCGCTAGCTCCACGGGGACTCGAGACAAGTAGTCAGCATCATGATGTTTTCGACCGGATTTGTAAGGTAGCCATCCTGTAGCCGAAGGCTCCACCGATGAAGTGGTCCTTGAGATTGGCGAGTGAGCAAAGGGTGGCCGTACCGACAGGGTCGGAACTTAGTTATAGCCCAGATGACAGCTAGGCCCACTTTCTGTGCAAAGACACTAATTCACGCGGTTCCAAAAAAAAAAAGAATTGCGTGAAGCCTTGGAGTAATTCGGCTAAGCTCGGGTTAGTTCGCAGGAGCGTTGGTGCCAACTGTAGCCAATGGGAGGGTGACCATGAAGGTGACCTTAGTCAACCTGAAAAAATTGCCGAGGCTGGGTTTCGAGCCCTCGGTGGCGCGAACAGATCAGCTTCGCTGGCCACTGCACGAGAGCACTATGCTATCGCCGCGGTTTTTTTTCTTTATTGCATGGAAGAACTTCCGTAGATAGGAGAAAAACTTCAATGAGACTGGTTCGCGTCTCAAGTTACCGGGCTGCTTAATAGGAGCCCAACGACAAGGGGATGTTTGTACCCTGGAATGTGAATTGCCGTCTGTGAAACGTGCCTGAGACAATTGATCATTGCTTCATTCTGTGCCGTGATGCCATGTTCTTTTGGGACATACTACAACGAACTCTTAAGAAGGACATTGAAATTACACCATACACTATTAGATTTCTGCCTGTTGACAAAAACTCTGTTGTGCCTTATGATCTGTTTATGTTGATGGGACTATTCAGTCTTTGGAAAAGCCGTATGATGGACAGACATGCCGAGCCACCAAGATCGTCCAAATCTGTGTTTCGTGAACAGTGTGCTTTGGTGAGGAGTGTATATGCTGCGCGCGAAGAACCTCCAAGCTGGCTGCCGTGCCTAGATGCATGTGTGTGCCTCCCTGAATTTTGATGTTTTGATGGGGATGCAGTGTTGAGTTAGGGCTATGGCGGGCTCTTATGCTATCGCCGCGGCCGATCACGCCTCGTGTTATACCCCTGTCACACGGACACTTTCGATGCTCATTGAACTCGATCTGCATCGAGATTTTCGAGCACGCTCGAAACATCCGGTGCTACACGGGCATTTTCAATGCTCCTTGAGAAGTTTCCCTCATGTGTGTTAGGTGGCGCCAAATGTTTCTCCAACAGCCATAACAAGGTGATGTCCGGCAACACTGTGCAGTCGGGGACAGCGGCAGCCAAATCCGTAGCCAGACGTGCGACGCACCTCTGTGCCTCTGCTGTTGTGCGATGGAACCCGAGGGTCTGCAACGCCTCCGCGATTTCTGCGTAGACTACGGCGTTTCTCTTCTGGTGCCGCAAATTATCTAGGCGGTCTAGCCAGCAGTCGATGTGAGCGGCTGTCTCGCGCTCGCTCCACAGTGTGCGCCTCGACAAGCAGGAGGACGCCATCTTTGTTGTTTACACTGACGGCGAAGCTTGGAGCGTGGTGCCGAGATTATATATAGATATGTTTGCATATAAGCAGGCATAGTGCCTGAAAATGTTCTGTCTTGCATTTTAATCAATTACAACAACAACAGTTGTAGTTTTGTTTTGTTAACTAGTGTTTATTTTTATAGCTTCGTGAGAGCGAGAGTGCTTTCGATTGTGCTTGGAACCTCAAGCACTCTTGAGGGGCCGGCATCGAGTCAAGCAGGATCGAGCTCGATTGCGCTTGAAAGTGGCCGTGTGACAACCGTCGATCTGCATTGAGTTCGATGAGCATTGACTCAATGAGGATCGAAGTGCCCGTGTGACAGGGGTATTAAACTGCAGCACACTCTCGCGCTGCGCGTACATTGCACGTCGTCGTCTCCATCAACTTCCATCTCCGGCGCGAACAGATCATCAGATCAGCTTAACCTCAGTCTAATATGGTCGCCAGACGTGCCGACGACCCAGCAAAGCAATACTGGGAGAAAACCACGCTAAACACATGCTTTCGCACATCTACTCGGTTTAAAGGTGCACTGAAGAGGAATATGAACTCGTCTTTTTGCCGCGGGAACTCAATCTACACGTTCCGAGCATTCTTAGAAACTTCCACTGACTGCCCTGTGTGGCTGATTTCCCTAATTAAATCGGATTAAAGTCCGGCTCCCGCCTTTTTTTTTTTTAATTCTCCCTCCTACGGTGGGCGGAGTAGACCAACGCGTGGAGTGCCTTTCAGCCAGCTCAGTGGAGGCTTTGCTTTTTCGCTTTATTTTGTTTTTAAGCATGAAATGCTTTTAGCTCCCGTTGTCGGCAGTGTGGTGACGTCACGCCGAGACCGAGAGCCATCATCCGGGCACTGAATTCCAGTCATCCGGGCTCTAAAACGAGAACATCCGGGCACCGTACGAGACTTAACGAGATTTAACGAAACTCTCTAAGCCCTCCTACGCGACCGGCATGCAAGCGCCGGTTGGTCTCCAAACGAGACAAAAAATAACTGCTGCCAGTGCCTTCTCAATGTTTATCAAGATATCAGTGGAGCTGTGGGTTTGATAATGCACGGAATTATAATTTCCGATTTCTAATAACGCGTGCAAAAAGCACATAAATGCCATGTTACACTTCGTTGTCATACGTGATCCGGAGGAGAAGCGCTGCGTTCAAAGGGCAAGGCATCGCGCCGAACGGGTGGTGGCGTTCCTCCCTTCCTTTAGGTGCGGTTCGGGTGTCCACCGAGATGGCAGAGAATTACTGCGCCATTTCCTTTCCTCAAAAAACCTTGCGTTCAAATGGCAAGGCATCGCGCTGAACGGGTGGTGGCGTTCCTCCCTTCCTGTACGGTGCGGTTCGGGTGTCCACCGAGATGACATTAGGCCCGTAAACATTTCATGCTTACTCTACTCTCGTTTACGGGAGAGGCAGAGATTTTTAGGTTTCCGTGAATAAATAGTTTCATTCGCAGATAATGTAGCCCGCAAAATAAGCCCACAGAAATAAAAATACGCGCGGACTATTTGCTACTACAGATTACTACGTAATAATCCGCCGATGGCAGAGCAGCAAACCTCGACGGAGCTGGCTGAAAGGCACTCCACGCGTTGGTCGACTGCGCCCACCGTACGGGGAGAATTAAAGAAAAAAAGGCGGGAGCAGGACGTTAATCCAATTTAATTAGGGAAATCGGCCACACAGGGCAATAAATCGAAGTTTCTAAGAATGCTCGGAACGTGCAGGTCGAGTTCCCGCGGCAAAAAGACGAGTTCAGATTCCTCTTCACTGCACCTTTAACTACGTGAAAACCCTAGCAATTTTTTTCGGTTGTTGAGTAACTGCTCTCTGCCTCGGTAAGAGCCTGGCTAGCGCCCTCAATAACTACCTCCAGCAGCACACCTAATCGACCCAATTTTAAAAGGCCGTTCCTACAATGGACCAGAGTGAAAACAGCCATTTCCAATATTGGGCCAATTACCTATGCTGCCGCGGTCTCTCAGCGCAGTCTTGGAACTGCACAAACACATACCCCCCAGTCCTTTGCTTTCATTTTCGGCATCTTGATGAAAATGACCACATGCTAACTGTTGCTGCTCGTTCCACTCAAAGGCGACGCTATACTTTGTATTGCGGATAAGCGGCACCGCGATCTTGGTGAAGTTCCGAACGAAACGTCTGAAGTAAGCACATACATCACTAAAGCTTCTGACAGTCTTCTTGATTGGCAGCAGTGGGAAGGACGCTACGGCAGCCATTTTCTAGGGACCTGGATTCACGCCTACGTGGCCGATATCCTCAAGGAACTCCAACTCACCGTATGGAAGCGACACTTTGAACATGTGGATCCATAGCGCGCAATATTCAAGGGGCATAACACGTTAGCGCTCGTGCTGTGTCCCTTGAATATTGTGCGCTATGGATCCTCATGTTGACTACCCACTAGCCCGAACCCTGACACTTCTAAGACACTTTGAAGGTTTGAGCGTGAGTCCGGCGTTCCGTACAGCTTGGAGAACCGCTTCGAAGCGCACAAGATGATCGGCGAAAGTACTTGAAAAGATAAGGTCATCCAGATTCACGGGACACGCCTGCCACTTCAGTCCGGCGAGCCCATGACTCTTTGAACTGCCGCGGGCGCTGTGCACAGGCTAAACGGCATCACTTTAAACTCGTAAAGGCGAGCTGGTGTTATAAACGCGGTATTCTCGCGGTCTCTCTCATCTACTTCAGTCTATCAGTATACACTCTCTAAATCGATAGACGCAAAAAAGCGGACGTAACGGAGGCGATCGAGGGTGTCATCGATGCGAACCGATGGATATGCGCCATTCTTTGTCACCTTATTCAGTGGTTTTTCGTAGGGTGCTGCAGCTCGATCCTAAAGTTGGTAACAAAGATGGTGGCACGTCCACTTAACCTCCGCTCTTCCTCTCACGACACCAATTTCTCTCGTAAGCATGCATCTGGACACTTCTTTCCAGGACATCCTCACCACATGCGGCTGTATCGGCTCTGGCCGGAAGGAAAACTGCCGAAAACGGCGGCACGTTCCCATGTTCGACAGCCCGCGGGTCGCTCGGGGAGGACCTGGCTATGAAGGACGTGCTCGGAGGGTCAACTTGTTCCACCCTATGTCGTCGACTGCGCTATTATCTCGAAGAAAGTTCAAAGAATAACATGCTTGTAGCGATGGTGCAAGACCAAAAATTTGGCGGGGAACAAAAAACGTTGGCGCGGTGCACTTTCAAATGGGGTTTATGAGGTGACCTCCTGCGGTTCGTATCGGTGGGCCGTCCCACAGGGCGGTCACCTTGAGGAGTCGGCGAGAGATTTTTTTTTCCATTGAATAAAGATTCGTTCGCGCCGGTGTCGACGAGCGCCATTACTTAGTGACTGCCGATTACTACGTTCCTGGTAGATCGCAAAACCGTGTTCGCTTCCGGGTGTGCCATCGTTCGTGCTGTGTCGCTCAAACGTATACTTCCCCGTCAAAGCAAGGTCTTCAGGCTACAGCGTTCACTTGTAGTGGACTGAATGTCCGTTGAATGCTCGGTGTAGCGGAGAACCACGTGTAGCTACCACGAGAAGAAACCTTCTCGCATTTCAAGGCCCGTTGGTTTTTTATGGCGCGGTGATGGCTGATGGGTTCAAAGCTCAAACAAAATACCTTTGACCTGAAGACATTTGAACAAGACTGTACATGGAGGCTCTCTGTTCTGTCCGACTCTAGCAACACCACCGCCAGGCGTCGTCGCACTGAGTTTTTCAGACGAGGGAGAGGTGAGAGGCTCTCACGGCGAGGCCCGCGAAGAGGGGAAGCTGGCAGCGTAGTGACAGAGAGCGGGATGCGCGATGTGAAGCTTGCACCGGTGATGGCGAACGTCGGAGGCAGCCCCGAGCATCTCGGGCGCGATCGTAGCGGTTGAACCCTCGAAGGCCGAGTTCTGGGTGTGGGCAGCGGTGGCGCATGTGGTCAAGCTCACCGCAGTGGAAACACAACGGCCGTTAGTCTGCAGTCCTGCAGATGTCTCTTTTCAAGTAGCTAAGCTACTTGCAAATACCCCGAATCTCCACCACGTGATATATGCCGATGATATCACGCTCTGAGACACCACTGGACCACCAGGCCATGTACAGTGCACTTTACAAACAGCAACCAGTATATATAAACGCACGCAGTATATTGGTCTCAGCTGCGCGCCCATTAATTCGAACTGCTTATCATCAAACCGACCATTCATGCTTATATAGCATTAAAATAAGTCTTGCCAACACACCCATACCCACAGTAAAAAAAAAAAACTGATTATTTGGCCTACACATACAGCAAGACACCAAGGCAACGCGCATCATTAATATCCTACATACTCAAATAATACAAATGTCGCCAATAATTAAGCTCCGCCTTAAGGGTATTACGCGGTACAGCGTTAATGGATTAATGTCCGTATGTGCCGAACTGGTGATTATCGCGGGAATTCTTCATACTATTACTGGCCCAGTGGTGCAGCGGTTAAGCGATGCGCCACTGCCCCGGTAAGTGGCTGTTTCAAATCAGCATCCTTTAAAGGGACACTGAGGAGAGCTCTATTAATATTTTTTTATAGCAAAATCCGATAGTTCGGCATTTCATGGCTTTGTTGCCGCTTGGCCGGCAGCGAAAGATGCATTTCTTTCTAAGAAATTTGGATTCGAAGTTGAAAAGTTTTTCTCGCCGCTCTGATTCAAACTTGGGATTCTCTTATGACGACACAGGACTAAGTGACTTGAAACATGACGTGGACATGACGTAACGCAGACTCCGTGATTTCTGACGGCCAGCAGAGTGGCCTAGCAGCAGCCGAGAGGAAAGCTACCGCCGGCCGCACGTTGAAGGCATCTATCAGTTATTGCGGCCGTCGCTACCGTCGTTTCGTTTATGTTTGCACCGGCGTTTTGCCAGCGTTACGATGGATCCCGTTCTCGAAGTCGTCAACGAAGTTCTCGCATACCGCATACCCTTTAGCATACCGTGTACCTTGTTACCGTTAGCGGAATACCGGGAGCCCGCCTACCACCGGTAAGCAGGCGCTGATTGTCCCCGATGCTGCAGGCGCGCGCGTAGCTGCCGGGTACGTGCCGCCATCTGGCGACGTCAAGGAGATTTGATTTGCGCATGCATTGGCTGCGCCTCAGTGATTCGTTGCTTCTCGTGTCATTGGTTCTAGCAACACTGTTTTGTCATATGACGTCATCACGCTTGTACTTGCGAGTTTTGCCTGTGGCGGCGATACCTGTATTTTGATTCTTGCTCTCTTCTACGTCACAAGAGCTTTGTTGTCAGTATGAGTGGCGTTTTTGTAATCAGGAGCTGGTATTCTGTCGATATGCATGAGGCGCGAAAAAACCTCGAATATAAACGCTGATACGTAGTCGTAGAACATTGAAACCAGCCTGCTTCAAGAGCTGACAACAAACGACGTATCAGCAGTTATATTGTCGTTTTTTTTTTCATGCCTCATGTCACCTAAACGTCAACTACACGTCGCAGCCATCGCACGGTTGATTAAACCGAAACCGAAACAGCGTCCGAAAGAAATTCACTATGTATTATTTAGCAGTCGTAGGCGAATATAACGCGGTGATCCATGTATTATAATGTCAAACGCATCAATAGAAAAAAGAAAACACGCTAGCAAAAAAATTGGTGCCCATAATCCTTTAAAGGTGTCATGCTCTCAAAATTACCGGGTTGGACAATTTGCAGGTTACTTCACCGCGTTTGCTAACTTCTCTCATAATGCTTACACCCGCACTTGAAGCGTTTTACATGCTGCCCCAAAATGTTGAACGGATATCCGTCGGAAGGAAAATGTGTGGGTAAAGAGTTACTCGTTGTACCACAGATTTTAGACAGATGTCCGGCAAAGATCTGAATGCGTACGTCCCAAACTGGAGACCAATGGCACTAATATCAGACATTTTTTTTTTCGCGTCAAGTTTGTTTGCTCCTGCAGATGTTCCTTCATGGCCGGGTGTAGTGCTCTGAATCTGATATTCTACGGACATGCCGTGTAGGGCAAGCTCATTGTGACTTTACATGCAAGAACTAGCTTTCATTTTACCTAGAATCACAATGAATGCTTTCCACATCGCTGCGGTTAACCATCCACCACCTGCTCTAGTCGGATGCGATTCAAGTTTGCAGTCAAGCTCTGCGCACGTTCAGGACCGCCGAACAGAATTCCTCCGTGACAAAAAGTAAACCAAACAGTTGTTAAGTTATCTAAACAAGAAGCTAATCACTAGGCGAAACTAAAAGCTAAACACTTTTGATGCCTCTATACCCTTAAGACAGAGATGAAGTGTCCCCTCAAGTTCTTTCTTCCTGAGGATGTCCCTACGACGTTTGTGCAAGTTATTTTGCCAACGTCCCGTGTAGAACTTCATTCGGATTTGAGACATGAACTTGCTGCACTTTGCTTCGAGCATTTTTGTATTGCGAATGCCAACGTATATAACACATCTCCAGAGTTCATTAAAGCATTGTTAACATTATCTAGCTGTGTTAAGTTGACCCGAACGCTTGTCAATGAGATTTGAAACCTTGCAGTGCTTTAATGTCTCAGTGGGCATTGAAACCCTCTCGAACGTCCGCATACGACTCGAACGTCCAGGTCTATACCGAGAGTCCTTCGGTGGATCGAATATCATATATTGAACCAATTCTAATTTTTTTCTCCTGCGGAAGTCCATGGGTCGTTAGTGCGGGACATTCTGTCAACTTACTGAGTCAGACTTAGCTCAGATTAGAGTCAACTTACGCGCTTTGTTTTGAGCTGTTTTGTAAATGTCTGCATATATAAAAGGCCTGATGACTTACGCTATGATATTCCATTTAGCTTTGTTCTACTGACCTCAGTGTCTGTCAGTGGAATTTGAGACCAGTTCTTTGTTAACTCAACTGGCTCAAGTCGCCAGAGTATCTACAGTGCTGCAAGCTACTTGTGAGATTAATTATAAAGACCATTCCTCGGAATAACAAGGCAATACTACAACAGCATCTCTGCAGTTCAGATTCCACAGACGGCCAGTGCTCAAACGGTTTCATTATGCAGTTGATGTAGAGATAAAATGGACGCCCCGCAGGAGTCCTGTAGGTGTTCCGCTATTCGTCCTATTGACGTCTGGCAGACATTGAATTTTTAAGCCAATACGATAAACTATGTCTGGCGGGCGTCCGACTAAGCTCCGAACGTCCAAAGTCGATTCCAGACATCCACAAAAAGAACGAAACACGCCCAGAAACGAACGTCTGAATCGGGACGTTCACGGGACACACATGGAACTTCTCCAGAAAATTTTGGAAATGCGATAAAAAGGGAAAGTAGATTTAATAAATCAGTCTGCAAGGCGGTGGTGAGCCAGTATGTGTACAGTTGCCGGCGCTGTCGGAAGGACAAGAGAAAGTAATGGAAGCTTGTCGGTTTAGTAGTAATAATAGAGGTGCATTTTAAGCAACTTCGCAGGTCATTTTTCACTGTTCTGTCACACTATTCCTTTCAACTTAAAGGCCTCGCCTTCCAGGGTACGGGGTCCGCAAGCCACGGTCTCGCCCGAAGAGTGCCGCACCCACGTCAGCGCAAAAGATACCGGTTTACTCCGGAACAAACCAACGCTTCCAAATCGGCACATCATAGAACGTAGCGGCGGCGCAGAAGATGCGGTCAAGGTTCTCCAGAGTGCAATGCTATGGCTACAGGAAAACAGCCACCAATTAAAACCTGAGCGCGGCTGAACAAAAATGAAGCGGCACAGATAAGGGCTCAAAGCGGTACACGAAACCTAATCGCGTAGCAGCCACTCACTACAAACAGCTATTCCATCTTCGGACATGCCACTTCCATCTCTCTCCGTCCTGGTAAGGTGCCGCCTCGTCGTCCGACATCCCGACATCTCGTGCTGGCCGCCGAAAGCGTGGAAGCGCCCCAACAGCGCTCTCGCCGGCATCTCCCGGCGGCCCTGTTTTCGCCACCCTTATCAAGTCATCGCCGCAGCGATCACATGCCACATCCCGCTAGCAACGGCTCTGTCATGCGCCGTTACGCTGCACCCGCGCGCACCTAAATGACGGGAACAGAGCGCTCGCAGTTTGAGTAGCTAAAAAGTGGCCGTAGAGCTGCACATATTAAAAGAACTTTGAAAGTAAGCATTTTGGATCGTGCATGCCAGAGAGTGCTTCATGGACGCCCTTCAGCTAGGTTGGGAATGTAAGTGCGAGCGCCAAACTGAGTGTGGCGGGATTACAGCGAACTTGTGCTGCATTGCAATGCTCTAGTGACACCCTCTACGTCCCTTGTGGCTTGCAGATTGTTCGCAGCTTGCTATTAATGCAAGGTGTTAGTTATTTTCTAAAAGGGACACAAATTAAAGGGGGTTAATAAGTCAGGCTAAATTGATAGGGTAGTCGCACCTGATAGCAAATATGTCATCTTTATACTGAGAACAATGAGCTTATAAGCCAGAAAATCCGGTAAAAGCGAATGACACGTGGCGCCGCCACTGGAAGTATCGTGCAGCGGCGACGAGTATTGAATGAACGCTATTTCGCCCTCTCCGTGGGCAATTATACGGTCCAGATACCAGGAAAACAGCGCGGCGAGCATAGTCGAAAGCGCGAAGAGTCTCGTAATTATAACAGCGCAAAGCAGACGATGGAGAGAAAGGTTAGTCGGAAGCACGAGTGCATCCGTTGAAAGCAGCAAGTTCAGAACCGCAAGTTCTTGCTGGCATTCACTCTGTGTGTGTTCTCGTCTTATATGTAGCGCTGGATTACTTTTGAAAGAAGACTGCTTGCTTCGCGACCAGCGAAGTGACTTCGTTCTAAGTTGAGCCCTCGAATCGGCCGCTTTTTTATTTGTACAGGATGCGATCGCTATGAAATCGCAAAGTGTTTCTTCATTGTATTGCGCGCTCATGCAGACATGCGCATGCATGCATGTCGTCAATGGGTGAAGCGCTATGCGAGCGCCTGGTCTTCCATCGAATTGGCCCAAGAAAATCCGTCGAACATCCAGCGGATGCCTAGCAAGGGATGTTCGAAGGGAAGGCCAGCCCCTGCCTTCCAACAAAGGCACGTCATCACGAACAACAACCTCCCGGCACGCTAACTTTGGGTGCGTGCCGCTGGACGAGGAGGGGTACCCGGTGACCTTGCTGCTCATCGGATGACCCTGGCAACCCGCCTGTACGCGCGGTCCTGCATTCGTCACCGCAGCGCTCGTGGACACTTCATCCACGCTTTGCATCAAGCGGCCGTGCTTCACCGAAGACCTCCATGGATGACTTCAACCGTAGGCCAACATTTAAGGAGGGAGGGATGTGGAAAACCCGTCGCCCCCCCCCCCCCCCCCCCCCACACACACACACTTCGTTTCGACGTGCTCGCCATCTTCATCGTCGGGCTCCAGGACAGCACCAGCTGGGCGAGGAGGAAATCTCCCTCATGAGGGAAGCGGTAGCAGCGACGAAAGCGCCACCTCGAAGGTTACGCGGAACTCTGCGGAGTCGATGAGGCTCTCTTCGGGATCCGTCCAGCATCGTGAGCAGTTCCAGCCGCACGCTCTCGTCACCTTCTGCGGCAGGCGCACGGAGATCTGTTGCGTCTCGCCGCCGAACTTAGGGTCCCAGGCAGCGAAGCGAGCGCAGCAAACTCGCGCTCTCGTCACCTTTCCCAGCAAATTCTTGGGGATGGCTTTGCTCCAAGAATACGGCGCGCACGGGAAAACCCGGCCGCCATCGTCGGCGCGTACAAACGTTTGCCGCCGATACCTCTTAAGTCACGCCGCTGCACCCGCCGGTAAGTCGGAAGCCCTTCTTACGTAGCCTTCTATTTCCGAGGAATGCCTTGTTGATGTTCTGTAGCTAGCTGGACTGCTCTGTGTATTAATTGCAAGTGTAATAAATAACATATGAGTGTTCATGCTTTGTCATTTCTCCCTTTGTTCCCTCTAGCGGGAACGCTGCATCGCGTAGTGGGAGTGCGGGGCGGAAGGCTTAACCCCCCTATTTCCAAACCTTAACAAGAGAGGGCGCTTGCGTCACATCGCCACAGACGGCGTGACTGCTGCTCGCGCGCACGGGAGAGCACTCCCTCTTCGGCTGGGAAAACTCGACGCGCGCTGACGTTCAGACGCAGCCTCCGATCTCCTGACGGCCTCCGGACGTCCAAAAACTGATATCTGTTGGAGATTCGTTTGTTCACTAACGGCAAACCTTAAGTGTTCCGTAGAAAAAAAATCCAGGGGTGCACTTTGTTTACCTAAAGTTCTGTGAGGCGAAAGCCTTAAGCGCGGTGTTGCTGCTTGTGTCACTGATGTGTGGTTAAGATGTTAAGCCTCGCCTCTAAGAGTGGAAGGCGACAGCGTCTTGCTGCCAGGGTCCACAGAACGCCATCGCCCGTTCGTGCCATCGCCCGTTCATCGCAAGTCATGCAGCACCAACATATTGAGCATACATCCCCAGAACGAAGACTTTCCACGAGCTTATGTTTCAAATCTAAGATGCAGATTTCTTCTATTAGAAGGAACATAGGAGTCCATTCTGTTATCTTAAGGTAATACCACATGGCTCAAGTAAATGTCTGTAATATCACCCGAACGGGGTATCCACCAGACAACGTGTCAGGACGTCTAAAACAAGGACTCGCCATGGAGATCCCTCGCAAGCACTCAGAGGTGTTAGGATATTTGGCTATGATTCGGATATCCCTGGGACATGGTGTTATCATTGGGAAGAACATACCAAGATTCGTTTCCGCTTGCGTCCCGCAAGAAGCTATGCACGAACATAGAAATCGCAACGACCACAGCAGAGTCAATCAGAAGGGTTGTCTGCGACCATACGTACTGCGTAGTAAGTCAACAAACATACGACATCTACTGTACAGTGCGCCGTTTGATGAAAAATGAGCCTGCAATTTTTCACTCAGATGTGGTGTTGAATGAATACGTTAGAGTGACAGCTGCAAGCTTTTGAGGATCCCTCGAAGGTTACGTTTACATTTCACGACAGCACACAACGCGCTAAAGGCCGCACGCTCGAGGTATTGTCGCCAATTTATACATGTCTAAGTGCGATCAGCAGTTTGATCTGCCGTGTGCGGCTGCCCTCGATAATTTAAAGAGCGACTCCGGCAGATTAGCTGGTCAGATATTCATTTTTCCGGCAACTTGCCTTTCCCGTCAATAAATAACCCCCTCTATCCCTCTCTCTCCGGCGTTTTTTGTACCTACACAGATTTTACTCTAGCTGTCAGGGTACGTTATCTGCAGCCTTCTGGTCATTTGTGCCAGATGTCACAGCCGAGCGACATCTTGTCGCAGCCCAAATGAATTTTAAAATTTTCATTTCTGTGGCCTCAATCGGGTGATTTCTACAGGCAACCTTGGGTGCGTGACGTCACAGCTTGGCATACTCGTTGATAGTAGCTCTGCGTTTGCTGGACAAAAATTTCACGCTTGTTTTTGGTCACTTCAGGCAAATTTTGACCCAAGCTGTCGCTACAGTCGCCAGTTTAGCCAATCAGCGTGAACACGATCCGCTATTGGAACAGTGTCCGTGACGTCATAGGTTTATATCTCGTGAGGTCATAGTTTAGCTGAAATCTACTTTCGGTTTCTTGGTTCCTGCTGTTTTAAAATACATCTACTCTACCTGGCCTGTACACATATGCGCATAATGTGAGGGCTGTGCGGTGGCCCTGAGTCCTTGAGGGGTCCAAACTCGCTTGCATAAAGTTTTCCATCCATCCATCCACTCGGAATTTTGAAAAACGTTTTTGTACCGACGGGAGGGGCCTGTAAAGAATGCTATATGATCATTAACTCAAAAAAAATTTGCTGGGGTTTAGCTTTGGTTAAACCTGGTAGGTTGTGTAAGCATCCATAGCATTCCATTCGGGATCATCACCGGTTGCAGACGATTCGGTTTCGATAGAGGCGCGGTGCGCCCATCTAGCAGCGTCTCGAGCGCGCCGCTTAGCAAGGCGCTGTTCGCGTTCTTCATCTGTCTCCGAAGCCCGTTGTCGTTTCCTGGCTTCGTCAAGCCGACGTAGCCTCCCTTTCAGTTTATCAGGTGGCATAACGACGGAGCCGGCAAGCGATGGATGGATGGATGGATGGATGGATAGGAGCGCCCCCTTGGAAACGGGGTGGTGGTAATTGCCACCATGCTCAGCTTTTCTTTATTTATTATTTTTTTGTTTACTGTGTTGGCAATTCTCATTAAGATTCTCCATCACCTTTGCCTACGGCTTCCTACAATTCTAACCTTATGCCACATCTATGCTTTTCAGCCACCAATCCTCCAATCGCTTTTTGCTGACTTCCACTGCAGATTGATTTACATGACCATTGTTATCTTTAAACCCTGGGGCCTCAGAAAGAGTGACTGTGCCTGCATCGACATCCGGATGGATACCATCACATTTGATTATGAGGTGTTCAATTGTTTCCACAGATCTACCACACACTGCACATGTGTCATCTTCTTCGTTAAATTTCTTTTTGTAGCTGCGCGTTCTAAGACCCTGATCTAGCTTCAAAAAGTAGGGCACTGCCTCTTGAGTTATCATAGAAAAATTCTTTCCTGATCTGCCTTTTCCAGAATCGATATAGTTCTACACTATGTTTCTTTTCCATTGAATTCATCCAATTTTTAACTTCCGCGTTTTTAACCTGTGACCGGCATACTTACTGGTTAGTTTTCTAGTTCTTTTCCGCCACTGTGAGTCAACGTTCTTTCTGTATAAATATTTAAATACCTTAGCTGCCCATCTGTTATCGTCCAATTTCCTCAGGCGTTCTTCATATAGTATTTTACTCTTAGCTTCCCGTGCCTCGAACGATGCCCAGCCCATATCCCCTTGTACTGCCTCGTTTGTGGTTTTGCCGTGGGCACCTAGTGCTAATCTTCCAACAGCGCTCTGATTTACGTCTAATCTCTACTGAACTTCTGCCCTTAAAGGGACACTGAGGAGAGCTCTATTAATATTTTTTTTATAGCAAAATCCGATAGTTCGGCATTTCATGGTTTTGTTGCCACTTGGCCGGCAGCGAAAGATGCATTTATTTCTAAGAAATTTGGATTCGAAGTTGAAATAGTTTTTCCCGCCGCTCTGATTCAAACTTGGGATTCTGCTATGACGACACAGAACTAAGTGACGTGAAACATGACATTCACATGACGTAACGCAGACTCCGTGATTTCTGGCGGCCAGCAGTGCGGCCCAGCAGCAGCCGAAAAGAAAGCTACCGCCGGCCGCACGTTGAAGGCATCTATCGGCTATTGCGGCCGTCACTTCATTTACATTTGCACCGGCGTTTTGCCAGCGTTACAATGGATCCCGTTCTCGAAGTCGTCAACGAAGTTCTCGCAAATAGACGCCTTTAGCATACCGTGTACCTTGTTACCGTTAGCGGAATACCGGGAGCCCCCAAACCGCTGAGAGCAAGCGCTGATTGGTCCCGGCGCTGCAGGAGCGCGCGTAGCTATCGGGTACGTGGCGCCATCTGGCGACGTCAAGGAGATTTGCGCATGCATTTGCTGCGCCTCAGTGATTCGTAGCTTCTCGTGTCCTAGTGTTGCTAGAACTATTGGTTCTAGCAACACTGTTTTGTTCTATGACGCCATGAAGCTTGTACTTGCGAGTTTGGCCTGTGGCGGCGATACCTGTATTTTGGTTCTTGCTCTTTTCTATGTTACAGGAGCTTTGTTGTCAGTATGAATGGCGTTTTTGTAATCAGGAGCTGGTATTCTGTCGATGCAAGTCAACTTCAATTTCTCCTCAGTGTCCCTTTAAGCACAGAACCGCATTGCCGAAAGTAAGTCCCGGCACCATTATTCCTTTCCAAATACCTCTTAGTATTTCATATTTGTTGCACCCCCATAATGCCCTATGTTTCATTATCCCGGCGTCTCTTCGTCCTTTTGCCCTAAGAGCCTGTTCATGCTTTTCCGTGTATATCTGCCCTTCGTTTAGCCATATCCCGAGGTATTTGTATTCGGCCACTTTGGGTATTTCGTGGCCTTGTATTTTAAGCACCTGATCAGTTGTATCGTTAAAAATCATCACACCTGATTTAGTTGCGCTAAAACTGAATCCTGAAGCGAGCGAACGCAGGGCAGCGCCTCAACTCGGCAGCTGCGCGGCTACAGCTGTAGTGCGCTGCGCCTCGCGCCGCCCTTCAAGGTCAAACGTGCCTCGCGGCCGCCCCTACGCGAAGTGCTGAAACCTGTCGTAATATTGCTTACGCAATAAAATGTTCAAAAAAACCCGCGGAGTTTCCTTTTTGCACAGTTTTTTTCGTACCCACGGAGCCTGCAACGAGACGCAGACGCACGCGATGCAGCGAAGTCCGCATCGAAATGGTGGGAGGCGGAGGCGGCCTGTACCGCCAACGTGACCGCTCATCTGGTAACCTTCGTTTTTCAGTCTCCGGCCGTGTTTGCGTTCTTTGAAAGCGGCGCCTCTGATTGGCTGCAAAGATGCCATAGAAGTGACGAAGTGATGTCGCGACAGTTTTTTTCGTAGGCGGAGGTAGGGTTCAGTCTCATGTAAGGGTTTTGGGACTTTCATCTCCTTGCGGTTTTCTCAGCAACGCAACCACCTTTCCGCGTAAAAAAAAATCAAGGAATAATCTATCTGCCTAGCCTAGTTTCATATTTCCCTTTTGGTATCCCTTACAGATGTGCTCTCAAAACTGCCTGACCCAAAAGTTGCCAATAGCTGTAGAGTTTGCTAATTTCTCTGTGTTCAGTAAAGGTCCGGGATTTTATCATTTAAAACGTTTTACTTGTTGCCCCAAAATGTCCAGCAGATGTCCGTCGGACGTTAAATGCTGCGTGGGTAAATGGCCCCCTGCGTCTATGCGACAGCCGAATATCCGGTCTCGACGGCTGCTGGACATCTGATGGACTGCCAATTTTTATAAGCCTACAGTACTGCGGACCTCAGGCGTAGTTCCTTCGGTTATATGCGCGGACGAACAGCAGACGTCCGAAACATTGCGAAGCCATGGTTCACTGGACGTTGAAGGGAGTCTTTGGAGCGGTCTGCGTACGTCTAAAGGTCCGAAGCTGTAGTCCACTGGATGTCCGAGTTTGAACGCCCGGTGAATTTCCACTTTGTAAAGACAGCGCGACGATTCTCTTATCCGCGGTATACGTCGCATAATCTTATGTTTAGTGGACACTTTGTGTATAAGGCAGCATTAAATGTTAGCGGTTAGGGAATGTTAAGGAAACTTTCCCTGCACCAACTCTTCTAAATTTCAGAAAAAAACTTGGTCAACAAAATTAACTGAATTACAGCAAACAAATATCGAGTAAAAATTTTCATGGATGTTCTCGCAACGTTTTGAGTTATTCATAACCAAAGTTGGCAGAAACAGCAGTTTGCACAAGAGTGGGAGTCTACCTGTTTGTGATGAATTTCTTTTGTATCCACACAAAACTGCAGAACCATTATTCCCAGGATCAGATGACAAAAATATCAAGTACTACTAAATCAAAGATATCAACCAGCCAGCATGAGTTTCGCTGAAATTGCCCACTAGCGGCTGCATGGTGTGCAAGCATATGGCACGTTCAAATCATGAACCCAAACACACATTGGTTCGATTCAGTCATCGACTTAAAGGTGCAGACACACTCATGCAGTTTTGAGCTGGTTCAACCAATTTCTTACAGCTAGCTAAAGGAAAAGCTGGCGCTGCCGTCCTTTGCCCACCACGAGAATGCCAGGAAATGTAAACGTTGCGTTCGATGTGGATATCCATACCACATCCAGAAATGCATATATGAGGACTTGTGGGCAGCTTAGTCGGGGACGCAAAATATGAACATGCACAAAAGCAGACATGAATTTTTTATGCCCCTGGATATCCAAATTGCTTGGATTATTCTTCTGCCGAAAACAGAGCTATTACAGGTGGAATGAAACAGCTGAACACAGGAAGGGTTTTGAATATCCAAAGCATTCAAGCAACAATTTGCTCAACGTTTGCAAGCGAAAAATTTCAACACTCAGTGCTGTACAGGAATATACTGCAATATGTCTGCTGCAAAATTAATAAGCAAATTTCAGGTCAACGAAAACTGCATCAGCTTGAGTAGCACCGACAAACAAACGAGTTTCAAAAAACTGTCACTTAAAATGAAATTGTAGAAACTCCACTGGTACCTAGTTGATTTACTTTTGTCTGGTTTAGCACTGATGAGATCCTGCAAGAAATGCAGTTTATGAGAACTTACCTCGCAGGTCTTAGCACATGCCTTCAACTCAGCCAACGGATGGATCACACGCATCCGACACATTACCATGTGTCTGCACACTCACCAACTACATCGGGGCAGGGTTCAGGCACCACCGCCTCCATTTTTTGTTCACAAGAGAGCACGAGAACGTGTATTTAGTATAACAACTTTTAATACAAGAACAGCTCCAACCACAAGTTAACAAATATACAAGGCTAAAAATTTGCAAGCAACGAATGACAGCATGGGGGATCGCAGAACTAGGATCCGGGAGAGCAGACATCATGACATGGGTATGGGGCAGTCAGGGAGGAAAAAAAGAACTCAACGGCACAGAAAACAAAGGGGGGAAAGGGAGAAGGGAATAGTTAAGCTTTTTAGTGATCTTTGAACTGCTCTCTCTGTGATATCCTCAGTTTGTTTGTGTGTGTGTGTTTGTATACATATCAATCTGTGAGCTGGACTAGATAAAAAGACACCTCGAGGCAAACATCAAAAAACAAACTCTTGCTAAGTTCTCGCAAGTGTGGGACACGATCACATCGGAACCAGTGGGGACGACAGGAATAAAAGAGGACATGGGGCTGGCTGTAGAAAGGGGGCTAAAAGGAAACCGTTATGAGACGAGATGACCTAAGATGAAGCAACATTGAGAGAGAGGAAAAAAGAAAGCAACAAGAGCAAAAACTAAAACACATGGTCTCACCCTTCCTGTCCGTCCGATCAGTGACAGAGTCATGCGATTAAAAATTCAAAACACTTGAGAACAACTAAAAGCCGTGAATTAGTATTCGCTCAAGAAACTCCTCCTTCCTAAATCACTGCCTTCCTTAGCCAGAATGCTAATAGTCTTTTTCAAGAAGCACACGGAAGTCAGCCATACTAATGTACAGTCCAAAGGACCAACTCCGGGGAGCTTGCTGCAATGCCACCAATTGCGCCCACAAGAATACTGCACTTCGCTACTTCACCCACCAGACAACAAAAACAATAAACGGGAGAAGATCCTTCCAGGTCATCATGCAGATGTCGTAGCTCGCTTTGTGAAGAAAACGAGAGAGAGCAACAAAAACACAAAACAACACTAAAAACACACATAAAATATTCTGGGAGAAAATGTTTTCGTCTGAAATGAAACAAGCTTTAGGAAAAAAAATCCACACAATGGGACTCAGCTGGCTTGCAGCAGGGCTTTCTTTTTTTTTTTTTTAAACACCGCGAAGGAATAAAGTATGCGAACATAAAACTACATGAGATGGAGAAAAGAAAACCGCACATATGAAAATATTGCAAATATGCTGCTGTAAGATATTGCAGATGTGTTCTTGAGCAACATAAGAACAATACCAGTGACATTCAGATTTAGGAGCAGTGCCCTATGTGAAGAAACAAGATTGAGAGAAAGAAGTGGAAAGAAGAACACTTGTCTAATACAAAAGCCTGAAATGCGGGGTAGACAAAGGGATGATAAGAGTGGGATAGGGGAAAAACAGATGAACTGCAGACAAAAGGACTCATTTCTTGCATGTACATTTTTTTCGCTCTCCGAGTGAGTATGCAAAGGGTTGGGCATGACACTCAACAGCCACAAGACACGCTTAAAGACCTACAAAAGGAGATTAGAAAAAAAAATGAGACAAGAGAGCAGCGCAGAAAAAAGAATGGCCCAGGGTTCTCACACAAGAAAGGCCGACCACCTTCTTGCACACACTTCTGGCATCCTGGTAAAACAAACACACACCTAACAGTGCCGTCATTCCATAAACTGGCTTCACGCAGATAAGAGACCTGGGCATGTGCATTTGGCTTGTCAGTTACACGGGGGGGGGGGCTGCAAAAGAGAACGGCAACCCCACAAGACCAAAAAGCTAGTCAGTCCTACTGGCATCAAACAACCCAAAGTACATGCAGCGGAAGGCTGTGGCTGGGAATAAAAAAAAAATGAATGTTTAGAAATGGGGAGCGGGAAAAGCCTGTGTAGTTAGTATTGCATATACCAAACAGATACATCCCTGTATTTACAGACGTGGCCATCGAAGGGGCGATGAAAAGAAAGGGTGTGCAAGAGCTTTCCAAGCTAAAACACGAATTAGATCCGAAGAGGGGAAAACCCCTGGCCAGGAGCACAGGATCCGCAAAACGCGAGCAGAGAAGCAGCCGAAAATGAAACGACAGACATGGAAGAACAGGCAGCGCGACACCAAAGGTTGCGGGCAACTCCCCGCCAGCGATGCTTTGCAAATGTGTGTGCCGCCTACAAGTTGCGTGCGAAAACAAACACCGGTACGACGAATGGCACACCCACACATTGTCAGCCCTAAAACCCACTCCAAGCTTGTTCACTCTCTGACATAACGTGGTACAGCGTCACAATGACCAGCCACAATTTGCACCGACACCGAGCATAACCCCCTCATGCCCGTGACATATGCGACGGACCAAGCCCCGTCTAAACGCCAAGTGTTGGTACACTTAGCGACGAAAGCAGGTTGTACAAGGGCTGGCATGCATTTGCACAAGCAAGTCCTTTTTCTTTCCGTATCTGTCCATATGCACTGCTATTTGGCAGACAAGACATAACACCCGGTGGGAAGGCTTAGCAGTGCATATGCCTTAAGAATGCTAGGAGACTCGCAAACAGCAAACTGAAAAACCTGCCTAACTTCGCAAAACTGTGAGAGCTCTTGTACTCCTGTGTGGGGAGGGCAGGGGAGGGCCTCCTGTGACTTGGCAGTGTACCAAGAAGAACAGGTGTGGTGGTCACTGATGGATTCTTCGCACCGAACGAAACGGGGCAAGGGCTCCGAGTTGACAACCAAGCAGAACAGCGTGCCCAGAAAAAAAACGCACCAAGTCAGTGCAGCCAAGCAGCGAAGCAATGCCACGTGGCTGGGAGAAGAAGAAGACCAGTGTTTATAACTTTGCAGCACTCGCAACCTACCAAAACCACAGAGTCGGGCGAAAAAATGCGGCGACGAGACCAGCTTCCAAATGATTGCTCATTCCAGACACGCACTATAGCCTAGGACGAAGCTGCTGCAGCAGGCAGGCGAATCAATTATTCGTGGCCACAGTTCCAGGAAGAGAATTGTAGAGTATGTGTGTGGCGTTGCAAAAACCGGGCCTGTGCACCGACACAAAATTAAGGAAAAAAGGAGAAACAAAGAATGCGGATATCATCACAAGAAACTATTTACGCATGCACGCACACATACAGACATTTGGAAACAACTCCTTATATCGCTTTTTTAATTTTCCCTCATTTGCCTCTCAGAAGCTCAGTGGCTGCCTATAAAGAGTATAGTCGCTGTTACATGCAAGCGCCTGGCCCTATAGGTAAAACACGAGGACAGGCTCCCGTACTTCTTTTCTCTTCCCCAAAATACACTTCTTCCTTTGCTGCTATAGTAATGCCTAGGAGAGAAAGAAAGAAAAGCAGCAACGGTAGTGGTTTCTCGCTATACAAGTGGAAACGGTGCCAAAGGCAGGACTGTGAAGAGAGCTGGCGCCAGCGGTGTGAGAAACGTGGGGAACAGTTTTCCCCAATCAAGAGTGTGTGCACGTTCTGGAGACCTTGGGAAAACCTTTTCCACGGCAGATGCAAAGTTCCCTGGTAGGCTGGTGCAGGCAGAGCTGTACCAGGTTGCACCTCCAAGCAAGAGGAAGCCTGTGGCTGGTCAAAGTGGTTTAAGGAACAATTTCCCAGTTGATTCCAGTTGTTTCCAGTTGGATCCCAGCTGAATTCCAGTTGCATCCAACTGGTATCCAACTGGAATCAACTGGGAAATTGTTTCTTAAACCAGTTAGACCAGTTGCGATTTTTCACCTGGGTCGACTAGTCCACTTTCTTGGACATTTGAAAGCCATTCTCCCTGCTGCCCGAAGGCACTGCAGAAACTGTCCAGGAGCTTTGTTCCACAGTGAGAATAAGTTCTCCCAGTCACTGTCTGTGGTGCATTCCCATGGTCTCCCTGTGACTGCCCAAGGTGCATTCCCAAAAGCCCGATGTGGTAGCGCGCACCCAGCATTGGCCAGCCGGTGTTCAAAACTCTTTACTAGCGCTTTGCTGGAAGCCGCATGCGGGACAGGCAGCACGAGAGAAATGATGAGAAACAAAAAAAGGAGAAAAGGGGGGTGGGGCACCCGACAGGACACAAACCAACACACGCACGCGCCTGGGAGAGCCAACGAGGAGACTGCGGCGAGGGTCGTGAGAAGGGGTGTGGAGTAACAAGCAGCCTGACAGAACAGTCCAGGGTACACACGAGTCACGGCTGCCAAAGGTCGGCCCAGCGCCGGGTTTATCATCGGTCAAGAAAGCCCGCGCAAGCGCAGTGGACGTCACGGCTCTCGCGAGTGCCCCCGATTCCGCCCGCCGTCGGGCCACGGGCCCTCCGTGGAGGCGCACGGCGGCCACTGTGATGCCGCGGGTGGTTCTTGCACTGCCCGCAGACAAAAAGAGGAGGAAGGGCCTTCCCCAAGTCGGCTCCCCGGTTCTCTCTCTCCGTGGTGCGCCACCTGACCTAGAATTCGGCAAACTCCCTGGCACACTTTTCTGTCGAAGATATGCGCAGGGCTTCCTCCTCGTACTCGTCAAAGTTGCTCGTGTCACCGGGACCCTTGCATTTCGGCACGAACGGGGCCTCGACCTGCAACAACAGGGATGACCATGAGCAACAATCTCACGCAATAACAGCATTCTCTTTTTATTAATATTACACACAGATCACAACTGAGTCAGCAGCTGCTTCCCCCTCCTGAAAACAAGAAGCACTCAAAGTACTTCTATGTGGCACAGGCCTCTTCATAATCGGGGACCAATGCTCATGTTAGCACCTGTCCATACCTTCTGGGCAGCTGAGAACAACGGGGGACAAACTTTGCACCCTCTCAGCCTTGTCTATTAGGGGACCCCAGTCACCTTTGTCCCTACTCTACACATACCTAAGGATGTGGTATGTGCTGCCTCAACATTTAAAAACAGCACTGCTACTAAAATGTGGCTGCTGCAGCTTAGGAGCTCGGATGACATCAAAATAAGACGATACACAACTACTGTCAGATGCTAAGACGTAGGTAGAGACCCCTGATCATGCACCATGTTCCCACACAACAGTATGTGCCGCCTGTGCAGCCAAGTGTCCTGTCCACGGGCATTAATTCTTCTCACAGGGCCACAGAGCTCGTATGCGCTGTTACTGTCATTATAGTTCAATCATACTAAAGAAATAAATGTTCATTACAAATGGGCCGTTATGAATGGACTTGACCATGCCTATATATCCAGAAGGGAAAGAAAAGACCCTTTACTCCCATCTCTAGACCCTCCGGAGAGTGATTACTCTTTCTGTATTACATACTAGAGGGGCTAAGATATGGTAGTTAGACAAACTGTGGTATTATACTGTGGTGAATAATAACGAAGCTAATTATTCTATTTCCAAAGTTTTCAACACCCTGGACGTGCTACTTATTCCAAAACCAGCTACATACTGAGACCCCTTAACTCCAAAGTGGCAGTCTGTCATGAAGAAATTAGTATGGCAAATGACTTGGATTGAATGCATCAAACTCAGTGAACTGAATATGGCGACTGCAATACCAAAACACTTCGCGTGACCTCACAAAGCAATGCTCACGGCAGCGTTGTCAGTAATGTTGGCTATGATATGCAGCTCACACAGTGCATAAACATGGTGTACTTTCACTCGGAATAGCGCCATTTAGTGCAAGCATCACGACTCTCACTAGCTACTCGGAAGCTCATTTCTTTCCAGCCTTTTCTCCGCATCATTTACAAAATCCTACTTTTCTCGACATGGGTACACCAGCCTACAGGTTCTTTACTTGTAAACACAGCTCACTGATTATCATGCAACAAAGGCCGAGCTCCATGCTGAATTTTGGCTCAACTACCTGAACACAAACCAACAGTACTAGCAGACTGGTTTAAACAGACACTGAGGACAGCTCCATTCAGTATCTGTTCCAAGTAATAATTGATTCTACAGCTCTTTCTAGATATGCTGAAATTTGTCCAGCACAAAAAAGGTGCATTTATTGCTCAGAAAACTGCATTTATTATATTGTGACGCAGGCAAATAAGCCTTGCAGGTGAATCACGGATGAAGCCCGAGGAATTAGACACCGCAGCATTCAGCAAGAAGAACGGCCGAGGACTCACGAGCCATGCACTTGTTCCTCGGAAATCATAGCTGTCCTCTTCAGCGCTGGCGGCAATATACCCCACTTTCCGTTCAAATTTGTGACAGTTACACCAGAAAGGACTACGTGACCATCATTTTGAAGTGAACGGTGGTGTAGCGTAGTCTTAGGGATCCACGCCCAAAAAACTGCATCCGCACATTGCAGTTCAATTGCAAAATCAGCCGGTGACGCCGACATCTGTATTTTATTAATGCAAAAACATTAGATGGCTCATGGACACGAAAACCCAGCGTCGCCCAAAAAGTGATGGCTTTACAAAACTCGCGATTGGTCGAAATGGTCTGGTGTCTTCAGGGTGGGAAAATGTGAAATGGTAACCAGTAATAGAGAGCATTAGTACTTACAGCTGCACCAACGACAAAGGAATAGAATTAGAACAGAATAGGAATAAAGTTAGGAATAGAATTAAAATAGAACTGAACAGAACTGGAAAAGAACTGCAATGCTTTCACATTACTCACACGCGAATTCCTTAAGTGCCCCCGGTGATTTTCTTTTTAGCCTCTTCTGGCTTACAAAAGCTCACCCATACAGCACAGATAATCAGTCCAATATAACAAGTGGATGGTTTCACTCTGGTCATTTGTAGCACTGGCACTTGCCAATATGTCTCCAATATTGGACCAATTACCTGTGCTCCTTGGGCAGTTTTTAAGTGAAGGTAGAGCCTTTGTCTTTACAATGCCATAATCTATTGCTACAGCCCAACTTCAATTTAAAAGCAGTGAAGACAACATTGATGGCAACACATAGATAATGTGCTAAGGAACTGTTCCCCATCCAAGAAGAATTCATATAATAAACCACGTACATTCATGCAAGGAATGCAATTTTTTTTCTACGATCCTGAAGGGGTAAGTTCCTTACATGCAAATGACATTATTCCATGATGCATGATGGTGACAGAGAAATGTCAGTAGCGCATGCATGCACTGATGGCAGATGGTCACGGGCGATAACGGCAAGGCGATAACGTGCACATGACACGTGCATCGATACGAAAACCATGAGATCAAGGAGGAGTCATGTGACTGGTTGTCACAGTTTACAGTGCACAGCTGCTCGTTAATAAGCTGGAGGTGAGACACTACGCTGTCGGTCGTGGTTCGCAAGCTAGGGGAGATCAGATGTGTGCGCCATTCATATTAACTGCTGCATATGCTCTTCCACTAAATTACCAGTTCCAGCTCACTGAAATACATGTGAATCTCACAAGACCAATACAGCTACCGGCTGATTTTTCGGACTCCAATAAATCGGACTTGTATGGTAATTTGCACTTGCACAGTATTCCGGACTTCACTGAGGAACCGTCATGAATCTCACAGGAACATGTACGAACGCATAACCGTTATTTCAGACTCTGTGCAGCACAAAAGTTCATATTTTTTTGGATTAAAATTGATGCCAGAAGTACTGTGGAGATCACTTTTAGACCGAAAGTTTGTAGTTAGCAAATATAGATGTGAGCGGCATCATCCTCGATTTAGAGTCAACGGACAGGAAGCTGGATAGGCTTGGCTACCTGTTCTTGATCATTGCCACTCAAGATAATTCATTATGATTGAGGTGGTCTACAAAGACAAGTGTGTGACTGCATTGAAAATGGGACAGCTGCAGCCTTTAACGCGACTTAGACAACGACAATAACGCCGCCCATGGTGCATGGCAAATTGGAAAAGGGGGGGGGGGGGGGGGGGGCATTCGGAGCTCCTTGCTTCCGTCTCTCTCTCTCTCTCTCTCTCTCTCCGTCTTCATGACCGTCATTGTCCATGCTAGCAGACTGCTCCTTGCTTCATGCGGTATGTGCATTCATTTGCACCATACGCAGCGCACTGCCCGGTATCGTGACATGAGGTGTTGCAGACATGATGAAAAATGACTTCGGCTCACATAGTCCAATCCTGTCTCTTGCAAACAAAATGTGGGGAGCAGCAAAGTTAAAGCCAGTTTTTTTGCAGAAAAGTTTAATTTTTTTCAAGTTCACGAATTTTTCGGACTGCTCAATTATTTGGACCATTTTCTGGGACCCGCTGAGTCTGACAAAACGGTTGGCGACTGTACATCAGTCAAAAGTTTCTGCCTCTTCCCGCATGTTCCCTCTTTCAGTTCGAACCCACAAGAGTTGTGCTCCAAGACACTTGCACTGTCCTCGCATTGAGCTGCATGGAGTTATGTACATACAGAACGATGTGCACTGCAGCATTCTATCTAATCATGAATTTTTCAGACTGTTCAATTACTGGGACCATTTCTTCCAGTCAGTCAGCGACTCTGAAGAAACGCAAGACTAAACTATCGGATTTAATGCAAAACTTCACACTGCATAACCCGCGTCTTGTAAACAGCACATGCTCAGGTTGCCACTCGTTTAACTTGACCCAAAACAAAATGGCATTTCTACTGAACTTCCTAAGGCACGTCTGCCGAATAATCCATACGACAGTTGGCAGCAGTCATTAATTAACCCACTCAGGCGCTTTGTATACAATTGTGTAAGCAGCAAACTTACAGCTTTTTCTGAGATACTAGAGCACTTAACAGTGATTTCATTACTTCAGTGAAATTGAGCACCCTTCTTGTCGCAAATAAGTTGCTTTTTTTGTACCGTGTAGTGAATGCAGTAAATATTATTTCACATAAGAGTGGGCTAGGTGGCACTTTGTCCGCCGTTTTTGTGCAGACAGATTTTGTCGCAAGTGAAAAACATCGACTGTTTTTGCTTAATTTCGAGCTAACGTGACTCTTTGAAACACAAAGCAATTCCACGATCCCTAGGGTGTTTACATGACACACAAGAACATTTCGATGCTATTATTTCTAACAAATCTGACACTTTGTACGGAGTTCTCCACATCGTTTTAAAAACTTACCTACTGGTCTTTCACGTTCGAAAACTAACCTAACAAATTCCCTTTCTTGAGGCCTGAATGTACTACTTAGGTGAAAAATTAATTGACTTCAGTCAAAACAAAAAAATGGCGCCTGAAAGGGTTAACACAGGCAGAACGAAGTACAATTATAACTTGTGCGCCTTGACCGACAAGGCGGGTATAGGGTCGGTGACTTGCCTCTTTCTTGTAGATGGCGATCCAGTCAGTTGTGGCGAACCACCGGTGGTTCTTGATGTCGTTCACACCATTCTTGAGGTTGCCAAAGCGCTTGGTCAGGTCGACCTGCAGCAGGTTCCTCAGCAGGTCCTTCAGGTCTGATGTGAAGTGCGATGGGAAGCGGACCTGCGGGCGGAGGAAACACAGGGCTTAGTCACGACACAGCAGCTGGGGTCTTGCATGCCAGCTCAGTGAAAAATGCAGCATGATAACAAGGATGCAGCAGCGCATATCTATAAAACTACTTATACTGTGATGTTTGCCAATCAATTTCGTCCGATGCCCATTAATTTTGTTTTCCTTCAATCAATACTTCCATAAATTTGTCTTTCAACAATGAAACAAAATTTGTGAGCAGCTGCTGAGGTATTTGAACCACATGCAATTGCATATGAAACACGCAGTGCCGAATTGACGATGGTGCATGGCCACGGCACCGGCGGCTCACCTCTGCTATTCCCACCATCCCCTCCTCCTCTGCTTTCCTCCTCATGCTTCTGCCCCCCCCCCCTCCCACTTTCCTCCTCACATTTCCACTGTACCCTCCACTGTCGCTTTCCCCCTTGCCCTCTATTCAATATCGCCATAGTACTTTCATCTTTCATCTTCCGCTGTGCTCCTGTGCGCCTCATTCGCTCTGCTGGTTACAATGCCATTGACTATATGCTCACCCCCAACCATGGAATAAGCACCTAAGTGCTGTACCCAACAAAAAAATAAAAGGAAACAAGAGAAACCGCTGCAGGTCAGAACAGATGATAAAAAGGTCCCACTAAGGATGATACGGTTGCACTGAGGATGTTAAAAAGCCAAAAGCAGAACATGTATTATCACTACAGTGCATATGACAAGGACGCGACGAATACACAGAGTACACAGATTTAGGCAGTGGCAAACCCTCAATAAAAATCAGTTACAAGTTCAGCGCCATGTCTGTGCACTCATCCCGTCCTCGTCTTTTGCACTGTCATGATAGTGTAAAACCAACATGTCTAAGCTGGATGTACTGGGCCAAAAGCAAGCTTTTGCCAATGCCGATGAGCGTAGCAGCGACCAGTAGTAAGAGCCACACTTTGATGACGAAGGAGCACTTTGTTGATAACGAAACTACTAATTGCTTGGAAGTATACCGATGGCACGGGCCACTGGCCTTTAGTATAAATGCCTGCTACAGAATTCTTAAGTGCACCTCTGCCAATAAGAGCCTTCAACTTTACAAAGGCCCTATGGAGTAGTGGTAATGTATGCCTCTAAAGAGAGTAAGGTTAGAAATGCTTTTTTTTTTGGCAATATGTAGCTTATCACATGCTCGGAATTATATTACATACACCAGTGACGAAACGAACTTCACCAAAAAGCATGTGCAAGGCACAAGCCGAACAATAAGAACAAAGGCTGTATTCAACCTATTTGCGCCTTTGATCAGAACAGGAAATGGGCTCACAGCCGTGTTTATGAGAATTATGTCCTAGTCGTAAAGACCCTAAAAAAGCACTGCAAAAAAATGTCACAGCTGTGCTTATGAGAATTCTATCCTAGTCGTAAAGACCCCACAGCAGTGCAGAAAAAATGACGCATTATGAAGTTGCAAAATCGCATTACCAATATTAAGAAATTATACTGAGTGTCCTGAGGAAAAAAAACATACAAAACGTAAAATGCTGTCATGTCAAAAAACAAACTGTTCTGTATAACCAAGTAAGAGGCATTCCGTTTGGGCGCTCAATGTCTCTAGACAATAAGGCTATTTGACTGCTACTCAGACAGCTGGTATAGCTACCTGAGCTTTGCCACATTAATATGCCTCAAACGAAGTGTAGTACACAACAAGTACCAATATATGGCTTCATAAGTCAGAAACCCGATATCCACTCCACACAAAATGCAGCTGCTATCGGATGCTCCAACCACAGGACAGTGGCAATGGTACCAGCACAATGGCTAACAGCCACTCGATGAGAGTTCAACACAAGCAGCAGAGCTGCTGATTCTGATATAACTTCTACACACTGGTGGTCAAGGCAGCAGTGGTGCTGCCGTTTTCAGAGGCCCAGTTTATATCTTTCACCTTACCCAGCGTGTTGTCTATGTGTGTATGTGTGTGTGTGTGTGTGTGTGTGTGTGTGTGTGTGTGTGTGTGTGTGTGTGTGTGTGTGTGTGTGTGTGTGTGTGTGTGTATATATATATAGAGAGAGAGAGAAAGAGAGGGGGGATGAGGGGCTCACAACGTTCTAGGTCGCATAGCTCAGCTACGGCGTCTTCCGTCGCAGTAGCTCAGCGGTAGAGCACCGGACGCGTCATTCGGCGGTCGTGGGTTCGGATCCCACCGGCGGCATGTGGTTGTTTTTTCTTCTGCTTTTCTAATGAATTAGCTTTCATATTCAGTAATATTCTAAATCGAACAACAGCACAAAATAAATAAATAAATCAAAAATCCCCTCGTACCCCTTGGTTTCTGTGGCTGTTGGCTTCTCTCATATACA
The DNA here is from genome assembly GCF_055824585.1 of Amblyomma mixtum. Taxonomy (NCBI): domain Eukaryota; kingdom Metazoa; phylum Arthropoda; class Arachnida; order Ixodida; family Ixodidae; genus Amblyomma; species Amblyomma mixtum. Next base: position 31,016,783 of record NC_143012.1, on the reverse strand, counting down.
TATATATTAGGGGTGTGCGCATATTCGAAATTTTCGAATATAATTCGAATATTATATTTTTAGTATTCGTATTCGATTCGAAATCCAAGTATTCGTGCTGTTTCGAATATTCGACACCACGCGAATATTCGTATCAAGCCGAATATTCTACTGCCAGCACCGGCGTTCATTTCGATCCGCAAGCCCTATCGACAGAGACATAACAACATGGCGGCGCCCAGAGCAATGCGTAACGTTGGGCCATGCAGTAGCTGACTGCACTGGTGAGCTTCTTTGTAGTCAGAGCTGTGCACGAAATACCTCGCAATACGTGCCAGTTCAGTGCCAATTGAGAGGGCATTTTCTTTGGCTGGAGAAGTTGTTTCAGCTAGAAGGGAACTACTTCTGCCTGACCAAGTAGAGCAGCCGACAACCTTCATGACAACCTCTTATGTTCATCCCAGCAACGCGCTTTCGAACTTATGGCAAGCTAGCCTTGATCAATGCTGTGTACTAGCCATCTTCTCTGATATTTCCACTCTTCCAAGAACAATGTTCGAGACTTTGATACTTTTTGTGCAGCCACACACACCTTTTGTGCTCATTTCATCACTAATAGTTGAACTGTGATGTTCTTGGATGCTCAAATAAATGTTTTGAAGTGGTTAAATGCGTCTGTCCTTGATTATTCGATATTCGATTCGATATTCGGAACTAAGTATTCGTATTCGATTCGTATTAGAAAAATTTGATGTTCGCACACCACTAATATATATATAACGTGGGTGGCGCTGATGAACACTCTGAAGGTTAGGCTATTTGTAAACATATATACCCCTGAAAGCAGAAGATTTGACAGCCGTCGGCGTAGCTCAGCGGTAGAGCACCAGACGCGTAATTCGGAGGTCGTGGGTTCAGATCCCACTGGCGGCATGTGGTTGTTTTTTCTTCTGCTTTTCTAATCAATTAGCTTTAAGCGATAACATATTCAGTAATATATTCTAAAAATCGAGCAACAGCACAAAATAAATAAATACATTAAAAATCCCCTGTGTCCTTGGTTTCTGTGGCTGTTGGCTTCTGTCATATATATATATATATACACATGGCGGTAACTCAGGACGTACTACATGCCGCCGGTGGGAACCGAACCCACGACCTCCGAATTACGTGTCCGGTGCTCTACCAACTGAGCTACAGCGACGGCTGTCAGATCTTCTGCTTTCAAGAGAGTGTTCATCAGCGCCACCCACGTTCATAAGCGGCGGACGTAGTACGTCCAGAGTTACCGCCGGTGTGACATGGAACGTCATCGAACGGTGAGGGTGGAAGCTGTGTGAGAACCCTCATATGCTTCCTATGGCATCAAGGCTGCCAGAACCGAGGCCCTCGTTAAGCAATTAAGCAGACAAGGGAGGGGGAATCAGGGGCTCGTTATACATATGAGAAAAGCGAACAGCCACAGAAACCAAGGAACACGGGGGATTTTTCTCACATATATATATACGGCATGGCGCACATCATACGGCATGGTGCACATCATGCACTGGAGCAGCACACCTTGTGCACTGTGCGATCGATCCCAGCATTCTTAGCACAGCACTGCGAAAAATCACTGAGGCCATGCATCTAAACTTTGTGGACAGCTCACCACAATTGTGCATGTCTTCCATGACACTAATGTAAGAACTACTACACAATCGAATGCAGAGTCCCTGGCTTTCCCGCCACAACGCAGCCAATAGGATGCTGTCAAATGCCACACTGTCATTCTGTTACTCATGTTACTGGACCTCACCAAGCCTTGCCCGCTAATAAGAAAAATCAATCCTCACCAATGAATATCTGGATATCTCATATTTTCAATAATTGTAATCTTCCGAATATTCATCAGAACAGGTCACCATCCAACAATTAACAAGCACAGCATTTCACATGAGCTTGTAGAAATTCATGTTCACTAAGGGTGCAACTTGACTATGTAGAGCTTTCAAACCATATACAAACATCAAATTGTAATCTCTGAAATTCCTATTCAAACTGTGGAATATCTGCATACCTCCAGTGCTAAATGATAACAAAACTGAAGCTAATGAAACAGTGCAACATAAAACAAAAGGAAAGTTCGAGCATCCATCAATATCTATAAGTGTTCAGTGGACATCTTCGGTGGAAGTACTTGATTGCTGTACAAAATATCTAGAAAATGCCATAGCCAGAAACAGAAACTGTCATTTAGCATCCAGAACAATGCTGTGCACACAAAGACCAGGCCGACCAAAATTTTCAGGAAAAATTGGCGTTACAAGATTTTTGTACAGTGCCCCCTTCCAAGCACAGTAATGACAATCATCAAATGTTATCTATGACTTAATTAAAATCCTGAATACTTTACTTTGAACTGCGAATGACTGCAACTGACTTTGCATTTCCAGACACGGTCAAATGACAAGGCCATTTCTGTATGAGGTGAGAATCACGGGCTGCAGACATTACCATATAAACCATTATGGTGGCTCACATGGGTTTGGCGTTCAGCTGTTGATCCCAAGGTCAGGGGTTCAATCCCGGCCACGGCAGCCATATTTTGATGGAGGCGAAACATAAAAATGTCTGGATGCTGTGCTATATCAGCCCTCCATTACGGTGTCCCTCACAGCCCATAATTTGCTTCCGTACGCTAAACCTGACAATTTAAGATTTGCATCATCACAAAGAATGCACCAACTACACTGGGACTCTGCAATTAAAACTTATGTGCTATTGATAATATTGGCAGTTTCGTTACCTGAAGAACTGAATGGGTATATTTATAAAGGCTGCCAGCAACGCTGTTTTGAAGGGCTGCAAGTCGAACTTTTATGTACAGTACATGTAATGCATTAAGTCCCCGTTACACAGCTTCTTTTAAGTCGCCGCGGTGGCTCAGTGGCTATGGTGCTCGGCTGCTGACCCAAAAGACGCGGGTTCGATCCCAGCCGCGGCGGCTAGAATTTCTTTGGAGGAGAAATTATAGAGACCCGTGTACTGTGCGATGTCAGTGCACGTTAAAGAACCCCAGGTGGTCGAAATTTCCGGAGCCCTCCACTACGGCGTCTCTCATAGCCTAAGTCGCTTTGGGACGTTATACCCCACAAAACCAAACCAAACCAAACAGCTTCTTTTAAATGTTCACCTTTAAACTTGGCACGACATTCCTTTTTTTCAAATTGCCAATATATTAGTTGGGTGACTTGGTGGGGAATGGCAAAAACGACAGGGAAAAACTGGCACACAAGGCAGAATGGCTCACACTTAGAGCATTTAACTAAAGCCTGCTGTAAATGCCTACACTGTAAATGCTGTAAAAGCGTAAATGCCTACACTGAAAACAAAAACAAAAAAAAATTTTAACAGGATACTAGTCATTCATGTCACCGACGTGAAAATGAAAACACAAAAAGCACTCAGACAATACAACAAAAAAACCTAACAGCCTGACACGCTAACTGCCAAAACAGAAGTCAAGGCAGCAAGAAGAAAAACGCGGGTTGGTCAACAATGCCGCTGCAGAAGAAGGAAAGAAGAAAGAAAGAAAGAGTCCGAGTGGTGCCTTACATTCACACAGTGGCCCACAATCTGAAAAGGATCGCAAAGAAGTGTGGTGTGAAGGTGGATTTTTTCCGGCTTCCAAAACGAAGGTTAAAATGTGTAAGCGCGTGAATTTCACACAGAGACAGATCTGCTTGCAATAAAAAAGCACCGCAGTGGCCTGTGCGATGTGCTGAATGAGTAATGTAATTGACTCCACTGCCAAGCAAAAACAGTTATCCTCAAAGAATGGGAAACTAAAGATTAAGGGAACCCCTACAATGTCTCTTGGGCAGTGAGTGGTCACAGCTGAGGAAATGTGATGTCAGAGTATGACACCAGGACCAGCTTACTTAACTGAAACTAGTGTGGCTTAAATGACAAAATTAGGGGCAGTGTGCATCAGCATGGCTTTTATTGCTTTATGAACAATGAATTGGAATACTTGGACGCAAGGCAAACAAGCTGGACCCTTAAGATGGTGTGTCAGGCTTTCAGGTTTTTCGTTGTAGTGCCATGACGGCAAGTAGCACAGAAGACAGTGGAACAGAGAACAAAACACTTTACTCAAATAGGAAAAACAAACGATTAAAAAGCATAAAAGGTGCAAAATGCAAACACCAAAAAAAAACTCGTCTATGTTGGTCTTTAATTTTGTTTCCCACACCGTAACAGATCCGTACTGTTTTTGTGTGTTTTCTTGTCGCTAACAGAACAAGCATTTATAATGCACACAATAAAGTTTAGTTCTACTCTCGAGATGCAGACATCCTGTCTTGTGTGCCAGTTTTTGCACTGTTTCTGTAATGCACCAAAAAACTTCCTGCAACTAAACAAAACGGAAAATTACCCCCTCACGGTGTCACCATGTACAGTACCAGCGATAAGGCTGACGATAGAGCTAACAATAATGTTTAGTTCCAGTAGCCCACGTCCACACAGATAGTAAAGCATTGCTACAACGAACTAAAAAATGTAGCAAGACTGCTGATACAAGCAGCAAACACAATAACTAAACTGCGATCATAAGAAGAATGATGGTAGCCTGGTAAGAGTGTCTAAACCCTAGGGGAGCATTAAGGTGATCCTCAAACAAATAATCTTTTGTTCTGTTTGTTGGAAGAACATTTTCATGCTACACAGCAATTTACTGCCCACACGAGTTCATGCTCACCTGTGACCAAAGAAGCCACCCTCACAAGAACAATCAGAGCAAGAACTAACACATAACAATATTATTATTCATTTGCCTTCAGAAACAGTTTTAGTGCCCTACTGCATATAGGGCATTTTCATTCGGGACTGAAGCAAGCATATCAACTGTTCTCAGCTGAACGGTTTTAAGACGCTCCAGTTCCACAGTTTCCGTCAAGGAATGCATGCTGTGCAAGATATCTTTTAGCAAACATTACATCTGTTTGTAAAACGGCGGCATGAAAAAGATGTCAGGTTCAGGAATGATTAAGTGCAACGTTGTGCGCCGTTCTCACCTTGCCAGAGACAATTTTCTCGTATATCTGGATTGGCTGGTCGGCAAAGAAGGGCGGGTAGCCGGCAGCCATTTCATACACCAGGACACCAAGAGCCCACCAGTCAACAGCCTTGTTGTAGCCCTGCAGACAAGAGCACACCACAGCTACAGGCAGTGTTCGTGCTCTCAAAGAACACCCCGATGTCATGGGTTCTTCAGATATGAAACTGCCCACATGTCACAACTAGCAATTCCTTGCCTTTCTGGGTCCTATACCTTGAGTGATGGCCAAATTGATTCAATGCTTTGTGAAACATGGCTTGCGGGCTTGAAAAGCCTTCAACTAGCTGTGAAGATGTTATGAGAAGCCTCAGGGCAGCAATGAGCACGTTGCTCTTAGGACGCTCCTAGGGAAGACACTACTATACGAGAATCACCATGTGATATTCACCTATGACCACTAAGTAATTTATAATCGAACTTTTCTGTCGAGCTGTTTTGGTTTCGCTTTCAGCAGCCGAACGATGGCTGTGACGTCAGAGAGGTTACAGGGCACGTGAGGCATGGAAAAACTGCGATATAATCGCTGCTTCATCGTTTTAATTCACTGCAGTGCTAAAGGCAGCCTTCCTCAAGAGCCAGAATGACAATAAATGTAGAAGCACCTGTTATATTGCAGTTTCTCATGACTGACGTCACCTATAACCTCTCTTTGGCATCACGGTCATCGTTTGGCTGTTGAAACAGAAACAGCATGGGAAAGAAATTGGATTATAAATTATTTAGCGAGCGCAGGAGACCAACATGTGTTAATACGTGTATACGCCACATTACTTATGCCTCATTACTAAGAAGAAAACACCCACTCAAAAGCTAGGTGTCTATATTCCTTTAAAGGATAAAGATTGGTTTGGTTTGGTTTATGGCGTTTAAAGGGACCATGCAAAGAATTAAAAGCCACTTGTAAATGCTAGATGTGATGCTCAGAAGCATTGACACCAAGTATGAGTCTTCGGAACTGAGCCGGCAATTTATTATCAATTTTTAAAAATCGTGTTTTTTAAAATTCGCGGGCCGTTTGGTGTCTTCGTAGGGAGCCATTTTGGAACCAAAATAGGGAAAAGACGTCACTAGTCCCATGACGTCGGCAGGCCACCACACGCTGTCATTCGCTCGAGCCGCGGCAGCTACGACGTCACGGGCACACTTCTGGTAGCGGTGAAAATCGTCTGCTTGAGCCGCCGCGCAACCCCCTCGGGCAAGCGCGAGCCAGCTAGGCATTGCCTTCGCGTGTATGGTTTCAATTTACCTCTGCCACCTCTTTCTGTCGCGAGTTCGGGAGCCAAGAAAGCGCAGAGACTGGAGAGACGCTGCCGACGCATGCTGCTCCTCGGGAGTGCGACAACCGGAAGGCGTAAACCGAACGTCAGCGAATGACGTATTCATGGGCGGAGCCCAGTCCCGGAGCTGTTTTCTTTATTTTTTTATGGTGCCCGCGCGTAAGAGTTGAGGGGGGAGAGGAGGAGCTTTATTTTTAATCGTCTATAACTTGGTTGTTATTGATGCTAGCTCAAAAATTCTTGCGCTTGGGTGACGAGTGATGGATTGCCTATCTTTACGTAATCTCAATAAATTTATTTCATAGTCCCTTTAATGTCCCAAAGCGACTAAGGCTATGAGAGATGCCGTAGTGGAGGGCTCCGGAAATTTCGACCACCTGGGGTTCAAAATTTCTGGAGCCCTCCACTACAGAGCCTTGTGATAATTTCAATTTTTATGTATACCTCCCACATCCCATTGATGCAATGCGTACAGTCAATCAGTAAAGGACAAACTGACCTTGCTGAGAATGATTTCTGGAGCCAGGTATTCGGGTGTACCACACAAGGTCCAAGTCCGTCCCCGGACTCGCTTGGCGAAGCCAAAATCTGTAACCTGTGGACAACATGAAACAAATAAGAATTGAAAATCACATGATAATCAAAGCATAGATTGAGCGATATGCTCGAGCAGTATGCCCATCAGTGTAACCTAACAACCCAATGACTCAAGATTTTTTCTGGGTGTTGCCAGGCTTCACATACCAATTCAATTTCCCACAAGAAGCACAGGTATTGAACAAATGCCTGGTTTAATCTAAAAAATGTCTGAAAACGTCTAGAAAAAGAACGCTGAAGGTTAGCGACAAAAGATGTTCACTCACACTCTGAAAGGAATATCTACGAATCTGGATACTGTATTGTTCTTGTGGAGGCATTGCATGTTGTGGGTTTATTTCTAGTGGCTCTAGATCCCTGCTGTCACCCTCATCACTGTTGATTATGCTACAAGAAAAGATGATCTGAAAAGATCCTTTCATTCTTGCTGTTTCATATCCTTGCATATCCGCTGTTTTTCGCTATCAAGGCCACGTGCACATATCAACAGTTTAAGCAAGAAAGATTCTAAAAAAGCGGAACCACTGTCCCCATCTATCGGAGAAGTATCTAACATCCATTCAACAGCTTGTCATAACATGTCATTGCAGGACAGCTGTAGGAAGCATAAAAAAACCACGGGCCGTCATTTCGATGGCTTTGATAATGTAGGCCAGCTTTCCGTGGGCGTTGATCCAACAGCTTTGGAAGCCAATGGGTTAAGCTCCAGTGCCCATATTGAATCTCCGCTCGCTTCTGCCAGTAACAGAGAATTGGCATAGACGATTCCGTAGCTGGGCTGTTAATTTCTGCAAACGTCGTGACTCGAAAAGGCAAATCGGTGTTTCCGTTGGCTATTCAGAACACTCCCGCCAAACAAAACTGGTTGTCAGACAAGCAATGGGTTCGTTACGGTAAGCAGACATAAAAGCACCACAGTGACGACTAAAGGTGGAAAGCCACAGATAACCACATGTCTTTTGTCTTTCTGCCTATGACTGTATGTGTGATGCTGTTAAGTCTACGCCCACCACAAATGTTGCTGGAAGGCAGGCTGACCTTGATGTATCCTGTGTGGTCAATCAGCAGGTTCTCGGGCTTCAAGTCCCGGTAGATGAGGTCTAGGGAGTGCAGGTACTGGAACGCCAGCACAATCTGGGCGCCGTAAAACCGCGCGTGCGGCTCTCTGCACCCCACCACGATGAGTCAGCAGGGCACCGTCAAAGTCACCGGAGTGAGAGAAAGAGAGGGGAGAGGGAAGATGCCATTTGCACAGGTGTCTCGATCAAAGGGGGCACTGCACACTTCGGATTATCCTTTCCTCTAAGAAAGTGCCCAGGACAGACCTCTTCAACATTTTCGCTGGCACTGTATTGTGCTTAAAGGTGCACTGAAGAGGAATCTGAACTCGTCTTTTTGCCGCGGGAACTCGATCTACACGTTCCGAGCATTCTTATAAACTTCAATTTATTGCCCTGTGTGGCCGATTTCCGTAATTAAATCGAATTAACGTCCGGCTCCCGCCTTTTTTTTTTTAATTCTCCCGCGTACGGTGGGCAGAGTCGACCGACGCGTGGAGCACCTTTCACCCAGTCCCGTGGCGGCTTGCCACTCTGCCATCAGCGGAGTAATACGTAGTAGTCCGTAGAAGCAAATAGACCGCGCGTATTTTTATTTCTGCGGGCTTACTTTGCGGCTATATTATCTGCAAATGAAACTATTTATTCACGGAAACCTAAAAAACGAAATGAAGCGAAAGCAAAGCCTCCACGGAGCTGGCTGAAAGGCACTCTATGCGTTGGTCGACTCCGCCCACCGTACGAGGGAGAATTAAAAAAAAAAAAAGGCGGGAGCCGGGCGTTAATTCCATTTAATTAGGGAAATCGGCCACACCGGGCAATAAGTCGCAGTTTCTAAGAATGCTAGGAACGTGTAGATCGAGTTCCAGCGGCAAAAAGACGAGTTCAGATTCCTCTTCAGCGCACCTTTAACAAATGTAAGTCAGAAGAAAAGAAGAACAGCAGCACTAACAGCAGCTGGCGAGTAAAGGAGGGGACCAGCAGCAAAGAAAAACACATAAAGTGAAGTTCATTCGAACAACACTCACTTAGCAACCAAGTTTACTTGGGACACGAGACATGTACCAAAGGCCAGCAATGAAACGACACACAGAGGAAAACTTCAGACTTCTGCTGGTCCCCCCTTTTACAGCCAGGTGACCTGACTTCACAAGCCACTCCACTAAGGGCTATGGCGAAGCAGCATCCAAGCGTGGCTTCATCTGGATGCTGTGAGCACAAGAACGGGAGCGGAGCATGTCTTACTTACTGCAACATCATCTTAACATTCTCCTTCTTCATTGCTTTTCCGAGTTCAAGGTCGAAAAACCTGGATATCAGCGTTTTAGGTTGCATATATGCCTCAACAAATTGCAGGAAAATATAACGCTGAACAGAACCAAAAAAAGCTAGCGCTTTAAAACACGTGCTACCTGCTATTAAAAACCGACACGGTCAGTCAACACCAAACTTGCAAAAAATTGAAAAAAAAAAAAAAAAGAAAGTAAGAAAGGAGGAACAATGAACAAAGATACGACGGGCTGGCAATGTGAGGCATTCGGATGCAGTACACAGGTAAGAAAAGCCCATCAGCAATACTCACGAAAATCTCCCACTTTTCCTTAGATGTGAGAACATCTCGCCACCAAGCACATACTCCAGTACCATGTACAGGTTCGAGTTGTCCTGCATTTTGGAATAATGTCTGCATTATTACAGGCGCTCACAGGGAAAATTTACAACCTAATGTGCCACGCACAGCCGATATTTCAGGCTTTCAATACTCTAAGCAAATGTGAGCAATGGAAACCCGCATAAAGCAAATAAATTCCAGTATAAGAATTCGAGGAGTGATAGCAATATAACACACTGCTGTTGAATTCATGGCTGCACACACAAAAAAACTGCTATGTTGCATTCAAAACAGTCAATCATCATACCTTTTCAGTCAATCATCATACCTTTTAACTCCCTCTCTAGCTCTACCTCCCAGACTTCTTGCAAATGTTTTTGAAAGCGTCAGAAAGCCCAAGGGCACCAAGACTGATGTTCACGCTGCCTACTGCCTGCTCATAGTGTAGCATGCACCGTAAGTAAGGTAAACATTCTCAGTAAGAGGAAACCCTGCAGCTAATGATGAAGCTTGGCCCTCAATCCGCTTCATCATGTTCTCAACGACTGTCAATAGTCCACGCACGGGCACCAACGAAGGCTAGTAAGACAACATGCCAGCATTTCCACACAATGTCGCATCACGATCACAACTTGCTCCCTGTTGACAATAGTTTGTCAGCAGGACAACTAAAAGAAAACTAAAATAAATGTGGCTTATAACAGCCCACTTAAAAATATGGTTACAAATGAGGGCAGTGCTACCATCAAAATGTGTATTAGGGCAATGGCACTGTGTCTTAGATACAGGGAACACCTCTGGCTGCACAACTCAGTTAAAGCGAATGACACGGTGCTTAAACTCGGCCCCACAGTTGAAGACCACCGCTTCTTGCAAGAGCTAAGTGTGACAAGCGTCTCCCAGCCTCCATGTCACACCCTCCCTTCTTCCAACAGAAATAACACAGGGAACCAAGAAACCGGAACACTAAAAAATAAACGATAAATAAAAAATGCCGGACGTATGGAATGCCGAGAAAACTTTCTAACAAATGCGGCCGTCAAAAAGACATTAGTAGAAAGTGCAGTCGCTTCGCGCTCGTGGCTTTCTGTGCATGAGCCTGAATGGTAGCGACCGGTTGTTGCCATTTGTAATCGGGAAGACTCATAAGGCGCAGTGCTTTGGAAGCTATGTTCTCATACTCTACATGCACGACACGAAGACCTGAATAATGTGACTCTTTTTTATTAGATGTGTGTGCCCCTAGGCATAAATTTCGATGGTGCATGGGTCTGATAAGAGGCTGTTGAGTTTGACCATGACATGGCAGGGAAAAAAAAAAAAAAAAAAAATGGGAAGGTCCTTCTCGTGATCGACAACTATGTTGTGCAGCAGGTGCTGCTTTGCCTCACTGCGGTGACTATACTCTTCTAGCACCGAAAGCAACAAGCTAGACCAGCCACTTGACATGGGCATAATTCTCATGTTCAAGGTATCCTGTTGGCAGCAAGTCGCCAACATATAGTGGTAGAAATTGGCCGACTAAGAATCGCGATGTCCCAGTTCGAATTTCTCCGCTCTTTGCCGTGGAATGACAAGGTCCCATAGATGGAACTGACTGAGGAGTGCATCAAGAATTGCTTCCATAAGGCAGCGTTTAGGGACCAAGCAAAAATGGAGGACGATGTTGAACACCATGTTATAGGATGCATGGGGATTTGTGGTGACACGTCGTCAATACGCAGCTGGCCCGACGTCTGATGTTGCCTGGGATGACTTTGTTGCTGCTAATCATGACACCAACATCACAAAAACAGACACTGATGAGAATAAAAGTATGCAAAGTAAGACTACTCTCCCACTGCCAGGAACCTGATGAGAACGATGACAAGGAGGCCGACCTACCACCTGCTACCGCGAGCGCTTCCGTCGCGATTAGTTATATTGTGTCCCTAAACCAATTTGTTGGCAGCAAGGGCATCAGCAAAGAGCAGAAGCATGTTACTGCACTGGAGAGCTTGGAAAGTCGTCTAGTTTGAATAAGCAAAAGCGCATACAGGACCTACATTGCCGAAATTGAACCTCGAATACAACGAACGCAATCTGCACAACCCTCAGGTTCATAATACATGGTTCCCTGTTATTTTCCACTGGCACACCAAGAGATGATTCGAGAGCTACTTTTACAACCTTCTTGCTCAACATCTTTCATGTGGGCCAAAAAAAAAGGCAAACAAAACAGGTGTACGCGCTAAATATGAATGAACTCAAATTTAGAAATGTCATCTGTGCTCGTCATGTTGCTATACCTAATGACTCTTCCATTGCTACTATTACTGCTCTCATGACCTTTGTTGCAGTGGACACAGCAGTTCCACGATGTCACCTACTCTACAGCACCTCAAAAGTATGAGCCACTCTGTTCAGTTGAATCCATAAGTAGCAACTGTTGGGTGGACCAAAACAAAGAACACCATAAACCCAGCACAAATTTTTCTTGCCGTTCACACAATGCCATTTCATTCCGGTCATGAACGAAGGAGCCACTGCGGCGATTTTTGGCACTGCAGTCAAACAACCACACTGCTATATGGGCAGTGCATATTCTCATACCATTCAGACTCATTGTATTTGAAACCAGACAACTTAACACGTTCACTGCGGCAGCAATTTTCAGCGTAATAATTCCTGTGCGTTGTGGCCCATAATGGTGTTATGTTGGGTACGGCACAACCCACCAGTGAGCCACTGGCAAAATCCACTTCTCTGACCCGCTGATAGATGGCAGTAGCAGCCTCGCATGTGTGCTAATCATGGCCCTTTAAAACTTCCTGAGCTACCCCACCGCAGTGAACACGTTAATGGGCAACTCCAGAGGACCTTTTAACATTAAAAGTCAACGAATGTATAGCATTTCTTCAACCTCACCCTTTTAATTGAAATAAATAATATTAAAAATACCTGGCAAAAGAAATTTTAAGAAAAAAACTAAACCAAAACTGGGTTTCAACCAGTGAGTGACACCATAGAAACTAACCAACCAATTATGTCACAAATGGTATGGGCAAAACTGTTATGCCAAATTAAATGGCTGAACTGATGCCTGTAAATGATAGCCTCCTACATAAAATGTCTTATAGGGCCAAGAATAACAGTGAATAACAACAACAAGTTAGTTCGTGGTGTCACAAACATAGGGTTGCATGTAAAAACTGCCCCAACTGAGGTCACGAATTGAAAAACTTAAAACTGATTTCCACAGAAACAAAATGTTGCAGAGCTGTGAAATTTGGCGCTAGATAAAAGAAGATGGGAGGACCTGCAGTCAATGGTTCGACAAATGTGCGAACCTCGAAAAAAACCAACCTGCTCATCAAGCAAAATATTCTTTATACAAACAAGTCAGTATATGCTATGAATAACTTGATCAACCCTTGGAGAGATCTCTTCACTTTTTCTGTACTCATTCTGTCATGCTTCGTTCAAGCATTTCCTGTTCCAAACTTGAAAAAAGAAAACAGAAAAGAAAAAGAATGCTAAAAGAGAGAAGTTCTCACCTTGAAGTGGTATGCTAGCTTGACCAAGAATGGAAACTCGACAGCTTGTAATATCCGCTTTTCATTTAGGGTGTGTTCTACTTGTTTTAGCTTTACTACCTGAAAAAAGTGAAGTAACAGACTTTGTCAGGAAGGCATGCAAGATACAATTGCACAGACAGGAGTTAAGACGATGTCATGTTTCAAATTTATTCACAAATTACAAAAACACATCGCAATAAATCCTTGACATGCTTAAGGCCACCTGTAGACATTGCTAACTGACCCCCTCCCTCATCATCATGTAACATGTATACTATAAGGAGTATGAAACATCTAGTGGCAACCCAGTAATTGATGTTGCTTGAATCGTAAGCTGCTGTAAGAGGCTGACAAAGAAGGAACAGGATTCAGTAAACTTGAAAACAGCTATATAGTTATTTCTCCTGCTTTTACTCAACAAATTTCAAATTTGAACGTAGTGCACATAAGAAGTAATTATTACAGGAAAGTTTGATGGTTCACACACAACATTAAATATGGAAGTGGCGATCAGAAAGAGTTTCGTACTAGCAGCTGCAATGCTGCTGGTTTGTAGTGGTAGCCGTTTATTCGAAATATTAATCATAAAAGAAAAATGGCTTCCAGCTGCAGACATGACCACATATTTACTGAACACCTGATCTGCAGCCAGCAGAAATAAAAAGGGAGGGGTGATAAATGCAAGGAAAGATGGATAGAAAATGACAGAACAAAAAAACAGTAAGAAAAGGTAAAGAAGCTATTGATGTCCCCCCCCCCCCACACACACACACACACACACACAGAGAGAGAGAGAGAGAGACAAGAATCACAAAGAAAAGGGAACAGCACGGTATGCAAGCACACTATTTGCACAGCTGCCTTTGGTCACACCTCACGGAAATGACAAGCTAAACTTCTCTCTTCTCCCTCTCCTATTTCACTCTCTTACATACCTGGGTATTTGCGCGCAGTTTTAAGGCGGGAAGCCTTTAATGCCTCATCGTTGTAAGCAGGGGTTGTCGACAGAAATTTCACGCTTTTCAATTGGTCGAAACGGTCGTGACATCACAGTGCGCGGATTTCAAATTGTACTTTGGCTAGTAACCATGCAATTCCAATTAAAGGGATCGTGTAGGGATGCTCTAAGTGGGACTGAGTTTAGTTAATTGCTTAATTACACAATTAGCCTAATTAACCCTTCTAGTCAGGTCAGATAAATAATTAAAACGAGTAGGAAATTGGTCGAGTTCGGGAATCGAACCCCGGTCTCCAGTGTGCGAGACGAGCATGCTACCACTCCGCCATGCCAGCTCGATGGTATAGAATGAACAAAGGCGCGTCTAGTGAATACTGCCTCTTTGTTCACTCCCATCTTCCTCCCTTCCCGTTACAGCCAGGTTTAGGTGTCCACCGAGATATGCCAGACAGATACATTTCCTTTCCTCAAAAACCTATTTACCGACCAGCAAGGCCTAGAACAGAATGGGCGATGGCGTTCTATGGACTCCCTGGCAGCGGTGCAAGACGCTTTCGCGTTTCACTCTTAGAGGCGAAGCCTAACATCTTAACAACGCATCAGTGACACAAGCAGCAACACCGCGCTTAAGGCTTTCGCCTCAACCCACTTTAGGTCAACAAAGTGCCCCCTGAATTTTAGCCTTCTTAGAAATTCAGAAACTATCATAATTAAATAACTTCATACATACTAAGCAGCAATATTCTTCTTAAAAAGGCTGCCATATTTTTACACTTGTGCAGTACAGGACACAACGCCAGAAGTTCAGAGCTTTCATCTGACATTCTCAATGTCCGTGCATTACTACCGAAAGCTCCCCCACCCAAGGAGGCAAGGCAGAGAACCCACCTTTTGTTTGTCTAATATTTTCATGGCATAATAGTCCTTATCCTTTTTGTGCTGGACGAGCATCACCCGCCCAAAGGAGCCAGTTCCTAGCGTCTTGATCCGGTCAAAGTCATCAAGGCTGGCTGTGTTCTGCAAGACACACACACAAAAAAAGAGCACATCGCCAGCTTTAGCATCAGGTGATTATTGATTACCATAAACCAACACAAAGAGCAGGTTTTCATAAGCAGCCGTTAAGTGAAACAGGCTGCAGCTACAATTAGTCAGTGTACTAGGGATGAAAACATAAATAATACTAGTAAACCTCTAACCAGCTACAAGATCATCTGGTGGTTATCTGAAACTATGTGTTCACTAAAGCACATTACACAATTTCAAGACCACAACGCAGTTCTTTCTCCTAGAGAGGTAAACACATTACCAGAGAATCAATCCACACGCTTTTAATTGCGTCCCCAGCTGCAAGATCATCTGACTGTTATCTGAAACTATGTGTTCACTAAAGCACATTACACAATTTCAAGACCACAACGCAGTTCTTTCTAATAGAGAGGTAAACACATTCCCAGAGAATCAATCCACATGTTTTAAATTGCGTCCCAGCTACAACCTCATATGAAGGTTATCTGAAACTATGTGTTCACTAAAGCACATTACACAATTTCAAGACCACAACGCAGTTCTTTCTCCTAGAGAGGTAAACACATTACCAGAGAATCAATCCACACGTTTTTAATTGCGTCCCAGCTACAAGATCATCTGACTGTTATTTGAAACTATGTGTTCACTAAAGTACATTACACAATTTCAAGACCACAACGCAGTTCTTCCTCCTAGAGAGGTAAACACATTACCAGAGAATCAATCCACACGTTTTTAATTGCATCACTGTATATGGCAGAAAGTGCCGCCGCGGTGGTTCAGTGGTTATGGTGCTCGGCTGCTGTCCCGAAAGACGCAGGTTCGATCCCGGCCGTGGCGGTTGAATTTCTTTGGAGGAGAAATTCGAGGCCCGTGAACTGTGCGATGTCAGTGCACGTTAAAGAACCCCAGGTGGTCGAAATTTCCGGAGCCCTCCACTACGGCGTTTCTCATAGCCTTAGTCGCTTTGGGACGTTAAACCCCATAAACTAAACTATATATGGCAGAAACAAATGATACGACTGAAAAAGACAATGACAAGTCATAGGCTGTATACCACAGCACAGAAAAGTATGCATGAAAACTTGCATGAAAAAACTGCATTAAATGACAGCGATGCAGAGACACACACTTTCAACTTTCAACACATGAGGGCTTCGTCATATATCTTCCATTTTCTTTTAAAAGAGAGTACATGCATATATTCCAACCCGTCGAAATGTGCACAAAAGATGCCAACCAATTAACAGGCTAAACAGTTCCTATCCCATGTCCTGAAAATAATGTTTCTTTGCTAATTATTTGCACCCCACCAGCAGACAGTCAAAAGGAGAAAACAAGCACCAAGTTTCACACCCGGGCCTTACCATGCCATGAGAGGAAGCCCGGTGTGTTTGCACAATAAAAAGAGAAAATCTCATAGCCATTTTGGAGCACAGCCACACCAACAGCATCTCAATACTGAAAAGTTGTGTAAATATTTGTGCACATGGTGTTTCAGGACATCACGGTAAGATGGAGATGCTCTATTTCTAGTCTGGTAGAACCCAAGCGGGATTTACACAGACCGCATTTATGCACATTTGATTCAACTCTCTTCACCAGTTTTGCATTCCGCAAGTGGGCAAACTGACTGGTATAAGTGCTAACTGTGAACGAGGTTAATTTTTTTTTTTTTTCCCGTTTAAAACAGTTTTCCATTTTCACGCGCTATTCTTAGATCACTGTATTTTTCATTATGTCACAGTCATCTCAGTTATTGCAGTGAATCATGGGGAATCACAAAACGTATTTATTATATAACCATTGCTTAGACTACAAAAATGTGCCTTGAAAACCATGGGATTACCTTCTTCGTATAGTTCTAACAATAACATTTTTGACGCAATGCAAATCATGTCGTTCACAACCTCACGCGACTACAAAATAGCTCTTATGGTTAATAATATTATAAATACCAACTATACCCCTTACCTCTTGGTACATTCAGTATTCCCGTCCGCAACACCAGACAAGCCAGTAATGGCAATTTTAATCTTCCTATTTGCCATAATGCGTACGGAGAAAGACAAATAGAATTTACAGGAACGAAAATTTGGAACTCGTGGCCAATTGAAATAAAGCAAGCTGGGAATTTCAAACTGACATGCAAGAAACATTTTCTGGGAATCGAAGTAAGGCTACAAAATTAGTTTTTCTTCAGTGTTTTTGTGACTGCTGACCTACATGTCATTTTGTATTGGACCGCTGACTAGCCTCATTGGCTATCGGTCCCAGTATCTGTGTATACATTTTTTTTGTGTTACTCAATAAAAACTTGATTCTGAATTACCATTGGCAACAGCCTGTATGCACACAACTGCATATGCACAAGGCAGCAGCAAAAGAATGAGACAAAAATATAAACTGAAATGTACTCACTGAACTAGGGCTGGTCCATTTTTGTTCAAAGGACTTCCTTGCCTCTTCAAGGAACCTCTCGACTGGACAGAACAAATTGCAAGAAAGACAGTGCAGACACATCAGAACATGGAGCACTCAAAACTTTTGCATAACAATGTGCAAAAATGATTCCCTAACTCTAATACAACTATTCAGTAGCTAGTGAATTAAGGATAACAGCTGTACTATTATGAATGGTCCACTACGCAACTAAACACCTCTAATGGGATACAAGGGGAGTCCCAAGCCAATGTCCAGCCAATGTCCAGCCAATGTCCAGTCTAATGTCCAGGTAAATGTGAGCAGCAAACACAATTCCACGTGTACTTAACTCGCTTTCAAAGCTTTCAACACACCTAAGAGCATCATCCCTTAATTAGCTTGATCAGTTTTTCTCTCATCACGCTGATCGCATGCTTTCAGCCCCAGTAGTTTAGCAAAGAAAATGCCTGTTCTTCACACATGTGGTCCGTGGTCTCCAGGCTCAACATTGTAGCTTTTATTTGCTGACGCTCTCATGCATGCAAAATATTGGCCCTCATACTCATCTTCCCCCTCTTTCATTGCTTGCTAGGCTAAAAGCTCAAGCACATTCTCTAAATTAGCCAATTGTGAATACCTTAAACAGAAATCTGCGAAGATAACATAGCTCTGAGCGAGTAGCTCTTGGAACTCCCCTGGTATAGCTGAGGAATATAGATCAAAGCACAGTTATTTTGATACAAATTCCTAGAGCTCTTGATTCACAGCAAAAAAATACTGCACTTCAATTAGTCAACTAAGGTTAATTAAAACACAAGTAATTGACAAACTTCAGGCAAAGCAGCATACAGTGTTCAAACCGTTTGCAAAGGCAGCCGTGAGTTATTCACTTAGTGAAGCCACACTACGAACACTAAGGACGTGCAAATGTTTGCCAAGCGGTTTGTGTTCCTTTGAACGTCTCAAGAGCGCCCAGCAACAATAAAATCTAAAAACAAAGCAGATTAGCATCATTGTAGGTCGTGTACTCATAGTTCCCCATAAATGTACGTGGAGTGGTCACATGTACGAATGAGATAACAACAGAAAGAAGCAGGAAATAAGCAGTCAACGGCTTCCACGACTCATGTGCAATGTCAAGAAATTGTCCAGAGATCATATCCCACAACCCAGAGTGACCCCACTGCCTAATTGTATGGCAGTCAGTAGGATGAAGCTCGCCATAGAGCTCATGTGTTGACAAAGAGAATAACCGTAGCCTGTTCCAATGTACTAGCACTGTCTGAAACTGATTGCTGAGGACCGTGTAATACTACACTGCAGCCGTGTTAACTGAAGGCGACAACATTGAACAACATTTCAGCAGAGGACTAACCCTCACTTTGCCTAACAACCTAGAGCAAGCCGCACTAGGCTGTCAAGCATGATCAGAGGCCTGAAAAGAGAGACATCAGTGCTCGACTGCAGTCAAAATGATGCCTGGGTCATTAAAGGTGCACTGAAGAGGAATCTGAATTCGTATTTTTACCGCTGGAACTCGATCTACACGTTCCGAGCGTTCTTGGAAAGTTCGAATTACTGCCCTGTGTGGCCGATTTCCCTGATTTAAATCGGATTAACATCGGGCTCCCACCTTTCTTTTTTTAATTCCCCGCAAACTGTGGGAAGAGTCGACCAACCTTTCACCCAGTCCCGTGGCGGTTTGCCGCTCTACCATCGCCGAGTAATACGCAGTGATCGGCGAAAGCAGAGTCCCTGCGTATTTTTATTTCGGTGGGCCTGATTTGCAGCTTTGTAGCCTCTGACTAGACCTATTTATTCACAGAAACCTAAAAGAAACAAAATAAAACCGAAAGCGAATTCGCCACGCGACTGCCTGAAAGGCACTACATGCCTTGGTCGACTCCTCCCACCGTATGTGGGGATTTAAAAAAATAAAGGCGGGAGCCGGACGTTCATCCGATTTAATTAGGGAAATCGGCCGCACAGGGTAATAAATCAAAGTTTCTAAGCGTGCTGGGAACGTGTAGATCGAGTTCCCACGGCAAAAAGACGAGTTCAGATTCCTCTTCAGTGCATCTTTAACAACTCTCTCTACCATCCTTCTTCACTCAAGCACGCCTACTCTCTCTCATACGCTAATGCACTGAGCACTCCAAATGAGCCAGTGCCCTTCAGTCTCATCTCTTCGATCCTTGGCTGCTATGAGCTGCACATCGAAAAGTGCATATTTGCTGGAGATAGGAGCGAAAAATGTCTCAAGTACCAGCCAAAGGCACCCCAAGCATGAATAAAGGTTCTTTTTCAAATTAGTGTACGCAAAGTGTAACAATCTTCAGGTGTATGTATTCGTGGTTAAAGAGTGGTCATTTCTCAGCTTCATTATTCGCAACGTAGCAAACAAAACTGCCAGGCGATGCAGTGCAGGTCGGCATGCAAGGGTCAGAGCGCGCGCGAATGCCTTCAATGCGGAGAACAGCTGCCGGAAATTGCTCTTCCCAAAAGCTTGTGTTTAAAACAGGCCTCTAATGCACATGATCCGTCAATTCACAAGTATGAGCCCTCATTTCGTGCTGTAAAAAGAAGCGCTAAACCTCGCATAATCAATTTTCTGCTCACCCCACTCATAAGGGTTAGAGGACGGACGACAACGAAGATGAAGGAAAACAAAAATACAGGTCCCAGCCCAAGTCACAGAGTATAATCTACATTAATTCCTTCTAACTGTTGGTTGGTTGGTTTATGGGGTTTAACGTCCCAAAGCAACTAAGGCTATGAGAGACACCGTAGTGGAGGGCTCCGGAAATTTCGACCACCTGGGGTTCTTTAACGTGCACTGACAACGCACAGTACACGGGCCTCTAGAATTTCTCCTCCAAAGAAATTCTAGCCGCCGCGGCCGGGATCGAACCCGCGTCTTTCGGGTTAGCAGCTGAGCACCATAACCGCTTAGCCACCGCGGCGGCCCTTCTAACTGTGGTCTTTTTCATTTTCATGATTTTTTCAAGTGAAGAGAACTGGTTATTGACCACGGTGGTCAATCATTTCCACTCAAGTAACACTTGTTGCTGGGCTAGTTGGTGCATTATTCTTCGTACAAAAGTTAGCGCAAAACATGACACTCACAAGAAAGGTTTTGATCAGGTTTTTCTTGTTTCACGTGTTTTCTTTTACTGCATTTGTTACGTTTTTTATACAATATCGTTTTGTTATCATCCTGTTGGATTCCATTCAGTCATGTTTCATTGGCCTTATACACCACGTGTCATGCTTTTAACGTTCTTTCGCCACTTTTTATCGTTTTTAGCTATGTCGTGTTTTCAGTCTGTGTGTCTTTTATCGCTTTTATGACACTTTACATCATTCTGACATTTGCTGCAGCTGATAGGTGGTGTGACGGTGTGCCTATATATTACGTGTTTCTTTTCCAATAAAGGATCAGTTGTCAGTAAAAAAGCGCGTTGTCCTGTTCACCTTTCTTGTGAGTGTCGTGTTTTGCGCTAACTTTTGTACGAAGAATCATTTCCACAGTCCACAAGTATGACTACTGTGCACTCGCAGTCACAGCAGCATTTTCTAACAATTTGCCTAAAGCGCAGAGTTTCTCAAGCATACCCAGAGTTAAAGCTGGCAGTGCTACACTTCCTCCACCAAAAGCAAGCCAGGAAAATGAGCCTTTGTAGGTCTGAAAACATGGACACAGACTTCACAATTCAATTTTTCCCAAGGCAAACGTCAAAGGAATGCTTTGCTCATTTCCGTACAAGTCTAATACCAAACATTCAATCAAGCTAAACTTGTTAAATAGGTAAAAACACTCAACCAAAATAACTTAATCTGCACAAGGTGAAGGGCACTGTGGTTGCGGTGGCTAGACCAAGCCACTGTATCATAGCAGAATCCATGTTTCTGGTCCAACACTAGCAAGGCAAGCTTAACAGTAGGCAAGCGAAATACAAAACCTAACCTTCCCAGCATGCCCTTGGTGGATGAAGCACTCTAACTCGCACAGACGGCGACAGCAGTATTCCCTCAAGGTAGTTTTGAGAAGCTCTCTAGCCCAAAGGGTGAGGATGATTATCTTCTATGCTAAGTGCTGTGTGAAGACTCATTATGAGAAGCCAAGAGTTGTTTACCTCAC
Organism: Amblyomma mixtum; assembly: GCF_055824585.1. Classification (NCBI taxonomy): domain Eukaryota; kingdom Metazoa; phylum Arthropoda; class Arachnida; order Ixodida; family Ixodidae; genus Amblyomma; species Amblyomma mixtum. The sequence goes on along the minus strand of NC_143012.1, from coordinate 30,995,047 downwards.
GCAATGAACTCGGCACAGATGTCAGCCTTTATCGGCGATTCCCTGACTCAGATTTTTGATACATTACTTCTCAAAGCGCATTTACTAAGTGTTTTCCCACTTTTTAAAGAGCAGCAGGCCCTAAAGGTAAAAGCATGTATCCTCTAGACATCGGCCCATTACCCATAGATGTGGCATCAACCCCGAGCAGCGCATAACTAATCTGTAGTGCTGAATAGAGAAAATAATCAAAACGAGGCCTCTAGAGTGGCAGGCAGGCTTGTCAATTCAAGGTGATGGCCCAACAAGTGAGGGAGGGAGGCAGACACCCCATCTACAAAAGCATGACAAGGTGGTCGAGTGCGCTGCAGACCACAACCAATACGAGAGCAGCGAACGTGCGTTAGTCCCACAGAGAGCGGCAGGGAAGCCGGTTTTGGGGTGGAGGGCAGTGGAAAGTGCGAAAAGGCAGCTGCCGGACGCTGGGGAAGGGCAGGCAGGAGCCCACCTGACACGATGCCACTGCTCTTGAACGGAGGGGGCTTTGATTGTGTTGGCGTGGCGCCCCCTACAAAGGGACAGACACAGAGGAAGTGACACGAGGGAAGCACGCCCGATGGCTCCACACACACAGAGTTTCTTACAAAGTACACCGGCTGTACGAAACTCTATGGTTGTACACACACACACACGCACATACAGATCCGGCACTGCACGTTCGCACACCAAGTGTGGTGGGGAGTGGGGGAACAAAATGTGCGCACAGTGGTGAGAAACATCAGGGTGACAAAGTGACAAAGACATTGTCTCGGGATGCGGGTGCTAAAGAAAAGCTGTGAAAATAAAACGTTTTCGGTATCAAACACCCACTTTTTACAAGAAGCACATCAGCGAACCACTTCTGGTGTTTACAGGGTCATCTAAAGTGGTGCAGCTTCTTACGGGTCCCGAGGCTCTATAACGCCTAAAATCAAATAACAGCCGTAACATTAAATCCCACAGATATCTGTGCACAGGTTGAACAAGGTGTCTTCTTTCAACATACAAGCACGAAAAGATTCTATTACGTATTACATTGGGCATCATGGGAGTTGTTCAAACCGCAGTTTTTAAACGGGTAAATGGGGCAGGGGTTTTTAAACGGAGATGACCACTTCTGCACAACAGCTCCCGCAACTGGTTCTCTCACCCTCCATTGCTGCCGCCACTGAGTCATTACTTCATTACCGCCCACGTGCGTTGCTCAGAATAATCATTTCCTCGTGTATTATCAAGCACAAAAGATTGCACATGATACAAGCACCAACTAAACTAGGACCAATTCAGCTCCTCCCTTCAGGGTGGTGACGTCTATTGTTTAGACAGAAGGCACCATTTCTAGGCTCATAGACTGCAGTGATTGCCGGATGGAAACCAAAGCGTGTAAATTTCTATTCGAAATATGACTGACTTATGTCCAGTACCAGTAATGTGGGCATCTTGGACACAAATATAATAAAACTGCTGCCCTCCACAGTAAGATGCTACCAACCAGAACCGCCCATTATTGCACTAAAATGGTGCAACGACCCCACCCTGAAAGGAAGTGGTAGCATTGGGTATCAAGAAACACTAGACCTGATTGCACCACTCTGCTGCCTAGTGGCTTAACACACGCCTCGCTATCGAGTCAACGTTATGCTCAACGTATCCATTCCGTACTCGCAAGGGTGCTTATCATGGGTTGCCTGACAGTGCCCTAGCAACGGCTCCATGAAATACTTCGTAGCAATGAGTCAAAATGCATGCCTCCTCACTTGCACCACTCCTCTGATAAAGCGTTCACACACAGATCACGGCATCCGATCAAAGGACGGTTCATTTATTTTTTCCCAATGAAACGTGCTGCTTAACATATGAAACTTGGGAAACTAGAGTTTATTACAATGATTTGTCTCATAGCACTTACCCTTCATCCCTTCCCTTACATCCTGGCCGAAATGTACACCCAGAACGAGATAGTTAGGGTGCCTTTCCTTTCCAAACAGCTTCGTGCTCCACCTCAATTAATCACGCAGTATGGCTGATACTTGCATGGTATGTCTTACGACATACCATGCAAATGACTTCCTCGTGCGACATTTTTCAACCAGCTTGGCCCAATGCACATCCGATACTAGCGGAAACTTTCTAAGGTGTATTAGTGCCCCCACCACGGGCAGAAATGTGGGCTCGCCCCTGCCTGAGCAAGAAATTTTCCATCGAAAAAATGCACACCTCTTTTCTTTGTAACCAAAGATTAAGCAAAGTTAAAAAGATGCATACAGTCGAACCACGTTATAATGAAACGGTTTATAATGAAACAACAGATATAACGAAAGAATGACGGTTCCCTTGGAAGCTCGGTCAAACATGGGCTATAACGCAGCTACAGCTATAAAGAAATAAACACCGGGCCCTTTCAACTTTGTTATAACGAGGTTCAATTGTACACAGCCAGAGGGCCATCCCATTCCAGGACCGGCTATCCATAAATCAGCCTCTGCCTCCCATCCCCATTATTTGTCCAGATGAAGCCCAATAGGCATTGGAACATTTTTGGACGTCTGGTGGACGTCCTAAACGTCCACAAGACGTCCAAAGAAGTTTCAGAGCCCACTGGGGGGTATACACACCGACATGAGGTACTCGCGAGCAGCCCAACAGTCACACATCGCAATAGGCCTCTTGCGCTGGAGTTTCAGGTAACGTGGCGGCGCCTGGTGGCGGCAAGGAGAAGTTGGCTGGGTAGTACCAGGTTGGGTCAGTAGTGAGCCCTGGCTGTGGCGGCGCACCTTTCTAGCCTGCGTTTTGCGTCGATTCGCACGTTTTTCTGCACTGTTGTGAATGCGATAAGGACCGTCACTTGTGACCAACCACCCCGCGGCCTGGCCGTGGCTTAGTATTTAGAAAACCGACGCTCCGTGTGCCTCAGCACGAAACGCAGGCAGCAGAAGGAATCGGCGACGCCGATCCGCCCGAGAGACCTCGTTCAGTCTCGAAAAAGCGTCACCGTCATTACTGCTGCGTCGTGGGCTGCCACGAGCAAGAAGGTCTGAATCCCAGTATCAAATTCCACCGTTTTTCTTCAAGGTCTCACGAAGCGGAGCGCCGGACGCGCTGGATAGCTGCAGTTCGACGCACTGAGTAAGCGAACCTTCGCGTTGTGCTGGCTGCTTCGCCTGCCTTGATGTTTGTTTCGTTATCCGCGTTGCTGAAATTCGTTCTTTTTGCACATGCAGTCCGGACGGCAAACCGTGGGATGCAGTGCCGACCATCAGGATATGCAGTCGCCACTTTGTGGGTAACGAGAAAAACAATTCGGCCAGTCATCCCGCATATGTACAATCTTCCCCGCAGTCTACAGCCGGCCTCATCCTCCTTGTGTTCGTGTTCTTTTGGCGCTTACCTCTCTCAAAAAATGTATATGTAGCGAGCAGCCGCATATGCAGGCGTAGAATGAGAATTTATGCATTCTACAACACAACTTGTCTAGTAGATCCCTACATAGGCAGTTGGACCAAGCAAGCAGCAAAGCAGCAAAAAGTGTACGATGACAATCACCGAACAGTAGGGAATGCACAACAGAGCAAGCAGCAAAAAGTGAGAAACGAACAGCATAATTCAGAGATCATATCAAGGGAATGCACAACACAGCAAAGAGCGCAAAAAAATACATGGTATATTTCATATGCCATGTCAACATCTCACTTCAGATAATCACTATTAAGGCAAATCGACAAATCAGCAGGCATGGCTGGTGATTCACGACTAAAGACCCGGCCACTGCGACAATTGAGACAATTCTACTGGTGCAACGTGGTGAGGTGGCCAGGTGCGTGCAAATGACCACAAATGGGCGGGTTGATTAGGTCCGAATTCGCTACGCACTACGAGCAGCCCAGCGTCGAGAGTGAAATGTGCACATTGTCGACCTCAAACCAGCACGTATGTGGCAGCGCGGCATCACTGATAACAGCGAACGTGTTCGAGCGATGTCGTTTTAAGGATGAAAAGCTATATCAAGAAAACGACATCAAGCGCGCAGCGCACGAGCTAGCGCTGCAGCGTTATTCGGCTGCGAGCTCATATATGCATTGCATCATGTTAGCATTTGCTGAAGGAACAGATGACGGCTACTACAAGGCAGGCATGACTACTTGTTTAGCGAGATGCAGTCAAGAAAGACTGCAGGAGGCCCACCGTTTCGTGGCATGCTGAAAGACCGCTGCTGGCGCGGCGTGTACCGTCGTGCGCTCGAGCAGTCCCGTATACATGTCTGTTTAGAACTGCTGCGAATTCATATATTGCAAGTATTTCATCGCGTTGGTCCGCTTGAATCTCGAAGCGTGCAGACCTTATCTGAAGTTCAACTTCGTACGCGACTCTCTTCACTTGCGAATGACACCGCGTTGAAACTTGGCCGCTTATTTCTTGAACAGAGTGCACGTGCTTGGCGTTGCATAATTTCTTCCCTTTACACAGCGTGCCAGCCCTGAAGAAATCTTCGGCGCCCGATATTCGCTGTAGGGCATGGCACAACACAAGCGAAAGTCGCGGGTCCATACTGCCAACGTGCTTTCCGAAGCAGACGCCAGAGCCCGGTACTACCCAGCCGAGGGCAGAGGGCGCTCTTTAGCACCATTTTCGCAGCGCCCCCTGGGCAATGCAAGAGGTCTATACACGCCACTAACACAGTGAATTAACGCGCGGCTGTTCCCGAGCCAACAAACAAGCCTCCTGGCAGCGCACAGGGCCTACGCGCGATCGTGTCTTTACTACCGTCCATTCGATCGCAGCCGCCAACATGTACGGGCGCGCGCGTCCGTGTCATCCGTCCGGACGACAGGAGAACGAGCGGTGGGGTACGTGGAGGGGGGGGGGGGGGGGGGGGGGGACTTTGAGCGCAGGGGGCGAGGGAGACGGGAATGCCATGCAGCAGCGTCTTCATCCGAGCCCGGGCCGAGAAACGGAGAGCTCCGAGCGGCCAAGAATAGGCGAGACGAGAAGGCGATGCAGAGGGGGGAGTTATAACGGGAACACGCAATGACGGCGCCGGGGCGACCCGGTCGGGCTCGGCCGCAACGCGAGACGAGAACAAAGAGCGGGGACAACAGGCGATGGCGACACCGCCGACGAAGCGGCGCTGCTGCCGCGAGCCGTCTCGGGTGACGCGCGTGTATGTACGCTTGCCGCAAGCTGCTGCTGCACGGCGGAGGCCGGCACTAAGTGTGTGAGCTGGACTCTCTGCTACTCACTCACTGCGCGTGCTGGCGGGGCGGAATAAAAAAAGAAAGTGTCACCCCGGGAAGGCGACGCGCTGAGGTCGCGAGTTTAGACGCCGGGTCGCGGCGACTTCCCTCACCGCCGGCTCGGTGAAACGACGGCAGCACAGGAAGGGTCCTGGCCGATGTAAACGTCGATCTCGTGTCCAATTCAGCTTATTTTGTTCGCAGAGACAGGCCCTTTTTTTTTTTCGGGGTTAAACCCTCCAAGAACGCCGCCGAACCTCAACGTCGCAACCAGGAACCATGCAGACAGGGCAGTGGATCATGCGAGTACCACGTCCGCCGCTATGGACGAGGATGGCGCTCGTGAACACTCAATCGGAGTTACTGTATACCTTTGGCAGCATAATATACACTAACTCTACTCTCAATGCTCGGTTACGCTACACATCAATACCCCCGAAAGCAGAAGACAGGACAGCCGTCGCCGTAGCCATAGCATTGAAGGACTATGCCGTAGCTCAGTAGCACCGGACACGAAAATCGGAGGTCGTGGGTTCGGATGCCGCCGGCCGCATGTGGTTTTTTTCTTCTGCTTTCTAATGAGTTATACTCAAAATAATTACCCTATTAACAGCTCACTGAGTAACACCACAAATTATACATGTATAAAATAACATTCCCTATGCTCCTTGGCTCCGGTGACTGTTGTTGGCTTCCCTCATGTATGACACAGCGAGCCCCTCTTCTTCCCTTCCCTTGTCACCTCAGGTCACGTATGACGAAAAGCATGGGAGATCAACCCTAAGCGCCCCTTCCAGGTGTGGCACATAGATCCGCCCCTGCTTTCCCCGTTTTCTGACGGGAGTCACTGCAATGACAGCGACAGCCGTGCCTCCAGTTGACAAAAAAAGATAGGAGATATCAGGAGGTTATGAGCGAAGGAAAGGCGCGGACATAGACGTCTCCCTGGCGTAAACAACGCAACGTCAAAGGGGCGTGGCCTGGTGGGAAAAATCGCCAACTTTCGCTTCTGAACCGGTTATGCATATGTTCAGCGTCCCTCCATCGCCATTCTTACCCCCATTAGCGCCGCCTAGGTGCACGTCGCACCAGCTGGACCACGCCGCCAGAAATCGCACGTTTTGCCACGCACTAGACCAGCAACACGTCCGCCGATGACGACGGCCGGGAGAAGTCTACTGTCCCGCCCCGGGCAAACAAACACGCGAACCCCGTCTCAGAGCAACGCATGACCGGAACGCGAAATGAGAGGGGGCACAGCTAATTACGAAAACAGAACGTAAAGGAACGCGCCGCGCGCTGCAAGACGGCAGTAGGGGCCACGGAAACAGGCGCGTTTACGAGCTGGCATCCTGCCTCGCGCGGTTGCGAGAGATGCACGAAGAGAGGAAGCACCGCACAACAGGTGCACGGCAGTTCTCACTCGCGCCCGTATTAACTCTGCCCGGGAAAAGCAGGCCACGAGGTTCCAAGTAGGCGGGCCCGGAGCCGACAAACGCCCCGCAGCGCTGGTGTTTAGAAAAGTTAAGGGGCCTTCACCGCTGTTTCCGAGCGCCCCAACCAAATTAGCAGAGCTTAACTTGGCCCAGCTTACCCAACGTCGAAGTCACAGGCGTGCAGAGGGAAAGGGGGGGGGGGGGTTGTCCTAATAGGCAGGGGTGTGGAAAGGGCAAATTTTTCCCATACTGTTCCCTATTCCAATGGTCATCGAAACTCCACTGGACATCCTATGGACGTCCACAGGACATCCAGGGGAATTTTACAGCCCACTGGGCTGCTAGCCAGAAGACATGAGCAGGAGTTGTCATGAACTTTGGCCCACACATAAGGGCAGACCTGTGCACGCCTAAAGTCAAAGTACAGCCCAAAAAAACACGAAACAAATGCAAGGACGGTTACCACCACTGCGAACGGCTACAGCTAGCTGCGACGGTAAATATGTAACGTTATTCACTCATTATTATTTGTCTTCCCCTCTACCAGAGTGTGCGTGACGTCACTATGCCGTCATTCAGGACGTCGTTGCGTCCGAGCCACTCAGCGTGACGCGTATCAGTGACGACATGCGTGACGTCATTGCATGCTGGCCACTCAGCGTGGCACGGCATTCAGCCAGCGCCGAAGAAGCCGAAAAACGAGCCTTGAACAGCTGTCGTCGTAAAGAAGTTCCCAGCGCTTTTCGCCCTCTCCCGCGGCGAAGCAGTGACTGCGAGAGCTATAAAGCCTCTCCACCTCCTCCCCCCCCCCCCCCCCCCCCCCGTACCACCACCACCATTAATAAAACCTCCTGACTTTCGGACTGCGCAGAGACCGTGTAGGAGGCTCATACTAAAACACGACTCTTCCAAGCGAAGAGTATGGCGGCAAAACTTTCGAATCCCCAGTTAAACGCTGTCAGGCTGCTTTCTACACAGGCGCTCATATACCTCGCGTAAAAAAAAAAAAAATCAGGAGGCACTTTGGCTCCCAAAGTGCTGCAAGGCGAAAGCCTTTCCTGGCGCACTGTTTGGCATTGACTGCGAGACTGCTCGTGCTCTACTAGTACTTTATTTGACCACACACTTTGACTACACATTACAACTACACACTTTGACTGCCGACTTTGACTGCTTCTGTAGCACGACTCTCTCTCTGCTTCGATGAGTTCGGTTGTATCCATGGCTCTGCTCGCAGTAATGAGGTACGTAGTGTGGTCATCCACGGACGCCTTACGCCCCCTGTCGGAACGGACAACTATTTCATTAGTTGTCGTCTGCTCCAGAAGGGGGCGTCAGGCATCCGTGGGTGACCTCATTATTTCGAATCCGCGCACTCTGACGTCATAACCATTTCGACCAACTGAAAAGTGTGACACTTCTGCTGACAACCTTCTGTCGACAACGATGAGGCATTAAAGGCTTTCGCCTTAAAAAAAAATCCCGCATATTCATTCTTCCGTTCCAGAAAAAGCGCGAGGGCTCGCACTTCCGCCTGCTCGGATCAACATACATCAGGGCAACCGCGCGTCCTTGCGTAGCCAACTTCGTTTTCGACTCCGGCAGCTGGCGATGCAGGGGATAAGCCTCGGGCTCTCCCGGCACGGCGAGCAGTGCGCACAGGAACGGCAGACAATTCCCACGTGGCAAAGAAACAGTGAAGGGGGAGCGGGGAGGTCGCGCGGAGGTTCACGTTCCGCTAACCGGTACAATCGCGCTAAAATCCCTGCGGCGACCTCAAGCGAGGCGCGTGGCAGAGATAGGGCGGTCGACGGAGGCGCGATAACAGGCACGACACTGCACCAACCTTCCTCGCGGAACGCGCATATATCTACAGCCACCCTGCAATCCATCCACCTCGCAAGATTATCCTCGTCCCCCATAAACGGTACGGGATAAATCGTTCCATCTCGAAAGCTGTGCTGATCATTCTAACCATCATCATCATCAGCTCAATACCGCAAGCCAAAGACCTCTCCCACTGACCTCCACTTATCTTGAGCCGGTAGCGGCCATTTTATCCTTAAACGGTTTTTGAACAGCTGGTTCTCACCATCCAACTCTATGCCTGTCCCGGATAAGTCGCTCCACCTCGGAAAAAAATGCACGGGCGGGTAGGTCGTACATCGCAGAACTATACCTAGACAGCTGCAGCCGATGCAACGATGACGTTTCGCAAACGAACAAGTCACTCCATCGAAAAATTTGCTAGCGCAAACCAAATCCACTAGACATCCACTAGACAATAGCATCACGATTCGCACTGTCCAGCGCGATATGGCAAAGGCACCCCCTCCTGCGCGAAGTATACAACGTCTCCTTCGATGCCCGTGAATATAGCGCGCAAGCTAACTCGACGTTCCGTTCAGAGCTGACACAACGGCGGGGTCAGTGTTCCGCCTATACGAGCCCCAGATAAAAGCAAGCGCCTGCTACATTAACGTTCGCGAAAATATAGCTAGCTAGGATATTTCTCAATTTATCATTAGTTCAGCCCCCCACCCTTCTTCACCCCAATGGATGACGCGTCGATGACTGGAGAAAAAAAAAAGGCCGTCCAATCAGTGGCTTTCCTCGAGCGAGGTTTACGCCACAATACAGCACGGAAAATGGAGCGAATAGATAGATGAGCAGAGGGAAAAAAGAAAGAGGGAAAAAAAAGAAAGAAGAAGAGAGAACAGCCGCAGAGTGTGGCAGACCGCGCCGCTGTTGGGTCTGGGGCATCCCACTGTTGGGGCTACTGTTGGGACTGGGTGTCCGAGCCAAGGAACGGTCGAGGCGACGGTGAGTCAAATGAACTTTATGTACAGTATGTACAAGGGCTTTTACATGATACAAGGGTCAAGAGCACCACGGGCAGGCACACAGAAGAAGGGCGGCCCCGGCGGCGAGCGTAGCTCCGGCGTGATGGCTCTTCTGCTGCCCGTCTGCTGCTCGGGTACAGCGCGGCTCCGCTTTTAAAGCCACTGGAAACGGTTACGGCAGCCAGCCGTTCAAATCCTCCAATCACTGGCCACCGTTCAAATTAGACCAATGGTCGAGAGCCAGCGAGCGGCGGAGGAGTTCGCACCGACGGAGAGGAGGAGAGGAGGAAGGGTCCGTGTCGGCGCCGCGGTGTCGGGGTGAGTCACGCTGCATGTCGCGACTTGTCCGAGAAAGTCTGGGCCTGCTTTGAGCGTCGGCGAGCGCGCAGCGCTTGTTTCCAGGGGGGGCCAGCCAGCGAAATGGGAGCTCCGGCACTACAGCACCACTGCCGCCAGACAATGCGCCACGAAGACGAGCTACTTCCGCGTGGCTCGGATGCGGGGCGCGCTCGTACGCCAGGTTCCTCCAAGTTCTCGTCCGGTGTTCAGCCGCAGGTAGCTCCAGGCTCCTTCCCGAGAACGGGTCCCTCTCGTCAGGACAGGATCACGGCTCCGCAGCTTAGTCGCCCAGGTGACTGGATCAGCTTCGCTCGGTCCTTCGGAAGAGCTTGCTTCTCAGCATCGATCGTTGATCGTTCTGCATGTTGCGAAGAACCGACCGACAACAGGCAACACCCAACACGAGCAAGTGCCCTCTGTCACCCGTCAACACACCAGACTTAAAGTCACAAAAACTCCGTTAGCAATAGTTCTGCCCCCTTTTTGTTCCCTCTTCAACAAGAGACACATGTGGGATACAAGAACTCCAAAGTAATTAACTCAAACAAAGTGTCAAACACAGGAAACACTCGGAATGAAATGAATGCAAAATAAATTCGCTCTCTTGAGATCACTCGGCCAGAAGAACACTCAGCTGAGGCCACAAATGAGGACATGAATTTTTCCCCGATCTACGAGCGAACTTAAAACAGCTGTTCGCGAAGAGACAAAATGTAGGTCACGAGGAGGCGAAGCCAGCCTTGCTTAGAACACACGGCTTAGTGCGTCTACGTTCGCGTTTTCCTCGCTTCTAACGGACGGTAAACGACACCCGCTACAGCGGAAACTAGTGACTCTGCCTCTTTCGCTGTGCTGCGCTTTTCTCTCTCTCTCTCTCTCTCTACTACCGTGGTAGCTAACGTCTCTGCCTCTTTCGCGGTAGACGCGCTTTTCTTTCTCTCTCTACTACAGCGGTAGCTAATGTCTCTGCCTCTTTCACGGTAGACGCGCTTTTCTTTCTCTCTGTACTTGTCTTTCCAGTTTCTACGGGAGCTACAGTACAAGAGCGATTCGCTTTCATAGACTGGCAACTTGTCCCTTTCTTTGCGCTTCGCGCGCCAGTCGCGACGTCCCATAGCGAGTGCGCAACGCTTCCGATGGGACCGTTCTTTCTTTCTCTCCATTCGTGGGGGCAAGTCAGACCTTGCACGAGTCTTGACTTTCTCGCGCATCCGTTTGCATTTCCGCTCGGTGTGTAGTTCGCCTCTACACGGCCTTTTGATTTCACGCCTACTAAATGGCGTTATCCTGACACGCGGCTTTCTATCGCGATTGCACTTGGCCGAGCGCTTAGACGGTTTCTTCTCTCTAACTTTCCTGCCCCTGTCACTACGGCCCCGTACAATCTTGCACTTTTTGAGCCGTACACGCGTTTTCCTTGCGCGCGCGTGCCGCTTTCTGTGGGAGCGCGGTTTCTCCCGTGACTGCAGCGGAAAAAGAGAGCCCGCATGAGAGCACGTGCCTTTGCGCATCTTGCTCTCTCTGTGCTCGCGGCAAGATTCACCCCTGCCTCGCTCCTTTATTTTGAGCTTCTTGAGCAGCGCTCTCTTGAATCTCGGTTTGGTGCCTTGGTGCACTTTTCCGCGCGAATGTTTGCAAGATTTCTTTTTGCAGTTTATTCTACTGCCCAGACCTATGTGCCGCGACACACTTATGCGCTTCGCTTTGCGCGATAGTGATGCCTCGCACATTTCTTTAGCTCTGGTTCTGACGCTAGTTTCAGGGCTGACAACGTGACTGACTTTACTGAAGTCATTTTGCCGGCGACGCTGGCGCTTCCGATGGTGGAAACCTGTTTTCGCGCGTTTGCCCTTTCTCTCTTTTCGGCGGCGCCTGTCTTTCTTATGCCTGCCTTTCATCTTTCGGCGGCACCACTCTTTCTTTTGCCTGCCTTCCATCGTCTTTCCGTGACAGCTCTCTCTCTTGAGCTTGCCTTTCCTCTCCTTTCGACGGCAGCACTGTTTCTCTTGTTTCGCTATCACCTTGTGGCGATAGCTCACATTCCTGAACTGGCGGTGCCTTTCCTTCCGGTTGCAGCTTTCTTTCTCGTGCTTTCCTATCATTTTCTCCTGAGGAAGCACATGCTGCTTTCGTCGCCTAGGTTCCTGTTCTCTGACAATGTCACTATGATTCTCAGCCGATTCACGTGCGCTACCTAGATCAGACCTGTCTTTGGCGCCTTTACTAGCCTCCTCCAAACTGCGTTCTTCCTTGTCAGCGTCACTGAGTGCGCATTCGTCCTCATCTTTCTCGGACGGGCTGACGTCTACCGCCCCTATGTCGTCTGGAACGTTCTGTTCTCCACTGTCGTCCAGCACCTTAGCTTCTTCAGGCGCAGACGAACCAGTGTTTTCTCCTGACATTAGTGTTGACACGCAGCTCGCGTCGTGCTCCTGGCGCGTTTCAGCCAATTTCGGATGAGGGTCGGCTCTGCACTCAGTCGCGGTGTTCTCGCTACTGCAGCTGCTTTCTGGGATGTCGCAAAGCTCAGAGCAGTGCGAAAGCGCGGGACTCGTTTCGCATCGCTCGCTGCAAACGCTAGCGCACAACTCCGCGTCCGCAAACTTTACATGCGTCCGCATCCGTTGATCGGAAGTCTCAGGTTTCTGCATTTCTGTTGAATGCGATGCAGAACGCGGTGTGTCATCCTCATCTACTTCGCTTGCGTCGGCGCAAGCGTTTTCACTAATGTCCAGACGGACGTCCTCTCTGCCCTGTTCGGCAACTTCTCCTGCTTTGGACACGCTAGGAGATTCGCTTTCCGGTAACTCCGCCACAATCTCAATGGGCGAGACCTCTGTAAGTGCATCGTCCGATGCTGTGACTACCTTATCCGATGGCATAGAGGCTTTCTCAGTTGGCGAATTCGGGGCAATTCCCACTGTTACAGCAGCAGTTACATCTGCCACGTACGGACTACGTTCCTCTGTGCCGCACTGGCAGCTCTGCTCTACAGCTACGCACTCTACCTCTGTGTCACGATCTTCCGACCCTTCAGCATTTTCGAGCCACTCTAAAATGTCGGCTTTAAACTGGTAGGGAAAATCGTTAAACGATGGGGTGCTATTCTCTCGCAGGTACCTTTGGCGAAGGTCCAGCGGTGACACGTTATATCTCGCCAGTAAGAAGCTTTTCAGCTCATCGTAGTCCGCCAAGCCGCCGTCCAACAGGCGCTTGACAACGTCATACGCTTCGCTAGAAAGCAGGGATACCAACTGCTGTGCCCAAACGTTCCGCTCAACGCGCTTTCTCTCGCAGACGCGCTCGAACTCCGCCAAATATTTCGCCATATCTTCGGCGATCACGAAGGGCTGCGGCCTGTCTCTCAGCTGCTGACCGTTAGTCTCATGCAGAGCGGACAATGTTTTATATCTCTCGAAATCGATCTCGTGCGCTTCAAGCTCGAGGCCCCTCAGTTTCCTGACGCGAGCACGCTGTTTTGCCTCAAGCTGCTTCTGTTTTTCGGCCTCTTCGCGCTCACGGCGCTCTGTGATCTCTTCCCAGGCCTCATTGGCTTCCTCAGCCGTTACATCCTCCTTCCGCATGACCTCAAGAATTGCCTGCTTTCGTTTTGCGGGGCCCAAATCAATGCCCAACTCTTCACAAATTTCGATGAGTTCCTTCACTGTGAAGTTCTCCATCGCGCACAATAGCCTCTTGTAGTTTGCCCTTTTCTTAGAATTCCCTTGCCGTTCACTACTATAGAGCTACTAGTATGACACGCGCAAGTAATTCTTTCCAACAACGCCTCGTTTACTCCCTCTGCACCAGCTTTCGTTTCAAAGCGCTCCGACTTGGCTCGAAACTGCAAAGCTCTCTCCAGTGCAACACACACAGCCCTACTCTAGACTACAATCACGTGTGCTAGAGCAGTCTGGCGAATTGAGGGGAAAACATCAGGCACTCACCGCGCCGAGGTAGCTGACGCCGGTCGATCCCGCAGCTGCCATCCACTGTTGGGTCTGGGGCATCCCACTGTTGGGGCTACTGTTGGGACTGGGTGTCCGAGCCAAGGAACGGTCGAGGCGACGGTGAGTCAAATGAACTTTATGTACAGTATGTACAAGGGCTTTTACATGATACAAGGGTCAAGAGCACCACGGGCAGGCACACAGAAGAAGGGCGGCCCCGGCGGCGAGCGTAGCTCCGGCGTGATGGCTCTTCTGCTGCCCGTCTGCTGCTCGGGTACAGCGCGGCTCCGCTTTTAAAGCCACTGGAAACGGTTACGGCAGCCAGCCGTTCAAATCCTCCAATCACTGGCCACCGTTCAAATTAGACCAATGGTCGAGAGCCAGCGAGCGGCGGAGGAGTTCGCACCGACGGAGAGGAGGAGAGGAGGAAGGGTCCGTGTCGGCGCCGCGGTGTCGGGGTGAGTCACGCTGCATGTCGCGACTTGTCCGAGAAAGTCTGGGCCTGCTTTGAGCGTCGGCGAGCGCGCAGCGCTTGTTTCCAGGGGGGGCCAGCCAGCGAAATGGGAGCTCCGGCACTACACCGCCTATTCCAGGGGCCTCGATGAAGCCATTTACCCGAGGCAGGCGGCCGCGAGAGTTGCCCAAGCTCACGCGCGCATAGAGGGGCCAACAGATGGCCGATCCATGCAACGCCGTGGAAGTCGGCAGCCAGCCACGGCCGAACGCGGTCATTCGTGCAGTGCGCGTCAGAAAGTAGTGCCCCGGCCGGGTTTCCACAGCTATCGCCGAAAGGACGCATTCCTCGCTGGCGAACAAACAAAACAACCAGAAAACAACGGACACTGCAAAGCCTGCTTATATTGGCGGAAAACGCGGGCCCGTGAAGAAGGCTTCGCGAAGGAACACGAATACATGCTATGGTCGGATACAACTTAAGTCTGCAGTGAAGCTCCGCCCACATTCAGCCTCCGCGCACGGAATTCCTCCACGACGAAAACATAGTCCGCTGCTTAAACGTTTCTTGTTACGTAAACACGAAGTTTTATCACAGCAGAAAAATTATGAGCTCTAGAATTCTGATACATGAATTGTCTGATATAGTCACACATTAAAAAGCTGATTTTGTTTACTGTTGCGAGTGGCCAGCGGAGTAATACAAGACGCCGCGGACCGCGGCCAAGTGTTAGCAACTGCTGTTTTTTTAAGTTGTATCCTACTATAGTATATACTATCCGAAGTGCTTTACCGACTGCATACTTATTATGACAATGAATTGTAATCCGTGTCACTCTGTAGCGCTGGCACTATATTCTATAAATTCAATATCCATCTGTCAAATTTATGATAATTTTATAATTTACTTGATTAACAAACCTCCCAGAAAGTTTTCTACTTTTGGGACCTCTTTCTGTACTAATTCTCTTCACGCATCCGGTATCCGTGTAGTCACGCCGAAACGAAACGCGAACACGCATTCGCCATGCTTTTCTATTTTGCAGCGAGATATTGCTCCGCAACCCGTTTATGAATACGCACTTCAGTAGACCTTACACCCAGACACATGAACCAGGCCAGCTGTACGCGACAGCTAAAGTACAAGGGTAAAATATTTTTTTCTGTTCACAGGCTATGGTTCGCGTTTCATGCCAGCCTGAATGCATACACTCCTTCATAAAAAGGCGATACAGCTCTTCCCGATCACTTGCTGCCCAGCTCTGCAGCTTCGACGACGATGCACGGTTCTAAGGCAGCGCCCGCGCTTTCTATGTCGCAACCAGAGCCACGCCACCAATTGAACCTTTCGCGCTCGCCCTCTCCTGTCCTGCCTCCTTCGCGCACACACACACACCAAGGAAAAAATGAAGTCTGGGAATGCAATAGCCGCATCGCAGAGACCCACGCAGCAAACACGCGATGGACGGAGCGAAGGCTTGCAGCTGCGTACGCCGCGGCGGCCGGCGCAGATGACGCGAGACCTCATAAGCTCAAAATATTAACGAGGAGAGAGAGAGAGAAACACTGAAGTGCCCAGACCGTGTTGGTCGGCTTCGCACGTCAGAAGGCGCTCTCGTCATTTCCCTCAGCCCCTTGCGCTCACGCGCCATCTGGAAGAAGGGACCCCCCCCCCCCCCCCCCCTTAACCGATTTCGTGAGCCCTCCCAGTCACGTGACCTTTCGCGAAAATTTTGCGAGGAAGAAGAGTTGCTATACCCAGGCAGCGATGCACAGGCCCAGCCCGCCTCGTTCTAAAGCCGACCTTCGCTACAGTCAGATACAACTCAAGAACGAAGCGGCTTTTCCCCGACAAGGGACCCCCCTTCCAGCCAATGGCGTCGGCCGATTCTCATGAGCCTGCTAGCGTGACAATGCAGGGAGGGGCCTATCCCCGACCATAGAAGGAGGAAACTATCCCCTTTCGTCGAACACTCCCTGCATTGTTGCACTAGCAGTGTCATGGGAATCGGTCGACGCCATTGGCTGGAAGGAGTCCTTTGACGGGGTAAAGCCGCTTCGTTCTTGAGTTGTACTCAGTTTATAGCCATAACGAACTCTGCTGAAATCGACACTCCCGTTTCACGGGAGACATCGGCGCAACTACCTATAGCTATACCACCTGCACCGAAACCTCCTCGAGGGTGCTATATTGCTCTGCTATGACCGCAACACGTGACCGTTTGCAGTTACCTACAGATACGATGGAGAGTGTTAGCACAGCGGAGGTGTACTTGTGCGTATACGTTATACCGGACCAGCGAGAGCCAGCGCGCTTGGCCAGCATGCGCCCTTCTAGTCCGGTATAACATCCCAGCTGCCCTAAAGCTCTCTAATTTATCAAACCACACAAAAAAAAAAGGCTGGGCACCTTCAAGAGTTGCTCCACAGCTATCGTTTCGCGCGGTTTCCACGCCTCCAGTTCCATATTTGTGATAGGCCACGGTCACGAGCTAACTAATATCCAAGCACCTGCACACACGCTCAATCTAAGCGAGACATCGCGGCCAGAACGAGGGGGAAGCTTAGACGCGCAGTTTTCCGGGATGAAGCTATCGCGACCAAATTAACCACGCGACGACCTTGGTTGGGCGCCTAATTATTCTTAACGTTTAAAGCCCGCTTCCCCAGAGAATACATCGCCGCAGCACGTTCGAATCGAACATGCCTCGCTGGCAGACCACGTGTGGCCAGCCGACGAAGCGTCCGGAAAATCCGCGGAGCCTATCCTCCGAGTGAAGTTAAAGCTCGCGCACGGGCGACCTGCGCAGCTGTATATACCGCCGCGTCGCGCAATCGATCACGCCGTGCAGGTGCCGCAGATAAGTCACGGGAAGAAAATTAAAGCAACGCGTCACTTCACAGACGCCGGGCCTGTCTCTCCGTATAAACCGACACGGCTCAAAACTTGACGCCGACTCAGTGGCGAGCAATTTCAGAGGCAATCTTGGCTGCCAGCGAACGAGCGCGAGCCGTATATGGAGCGAGCCGCATTTCAAATAAAATTCGAGCTTTAGCGCGTGCAATGCGTTTCCACTACAGATGCAGTGCGCGCCTGGGGTCAGTTGAAAATTGGGTTTTGAGGAAAGGAAGTAGAGCAGTAACTGCCTCACATATATCGACGGACACCTGAACCGCGCCCTAAGGGAAGGTAGGAGTGATAGAAGAAAGAGAGAAAGAGGTGCCGTAGTGGAGGTCTCCGGAATAATTTGGTTTGGTTTGGTTTATGGGGTTTAACGTCCCAAAGCGACTGAGGCTATGAGAGACGCCGTAGTGGAGGGCTCCGGAAATTTAGACCCCCTGGTTCTTTGACGTGCACTGACATCGCACAGTACACGGGCCTCTAGAATTTCTCCTCCAAAGAAATTCAACCGCCGCGGCCGGGATCGAACCCGCGTCTTTCGGGTCAGCAGCCGAGCACCATAGCCACTGAGCCACCGCGGCGGCACCGGAATAATTTCGACCACCCGGGGACCTTTAACGTGCACTGACGTCGCACAGCACACGGGCGCCTTTTGCGTTTCGCCCCTATCAAAACGCGGCCGCCGCAGTCGGGTTGGAACCCGAGTATTCCGCCTCAGTAGACGAGCGCCTTACCCCTTGTACAACGCTATTGGCGCTAACGAGCGCGTCGATTGCGATGGAAAAATTACTGTAAACTGAGAAAACAAGCCGAAAGGAGACAGTAACAACCAGGAGTATAGTATTCTAGTTCACTGTAACCAGGAGTAACAACTGTTCCACTTTTATATTTCTTTCTCACTCTCTAACGCTGTCTTGTGGCCAGCCACTGGCCGGAGCGGCTCAGTGGTTAAGGCCCGCTCGCCCAAGAACTATGGCGTTGGGTACAGAACTTTATACGCCAGTCAAAAAAATTACCGACGATTACGTTACTTCCTAATGCGAAATTTGAGCGCAGCAAATAAGCTGTTTCACCTTTTCGATAGATTGAGGCAAAGAAATCGAGGAACACATGTATGCGCTATCACAGAATTTTTTTTTTATTTTTCACACGTATTCCTTTAACAAAGACTCCACTAACAGTTCTTGACAGTCATGAAGGAAGCTTTGTGGTCGGAGAAATAGACTGATATATGTTCGACTTGGTACACCAATGCTTGATTCTCAAAGACGAGATCTATACAAGTGCCTCGCGAGGTTGTCACAGCCGTGGGACGCGTTACGAGCGAGAGGAACGGGATGTTCTCCCGCATAAGTGTTAGGAAATTGCTGTTTGTCTTCATGTCAACATTAAAGTCCCCCACTACTAGCATCGGTGTGGATCGATGGACGGTTAATGCGAGTTGCAGGAAGTGCACGACGTCTTTCGTGAGTGCGGTAGTGGCGAAGTAGGCAGCTACTACCAGCAAGCCGTTGGGCAACTTTGCGGCGCACAGTTCGCCAACTTCATGTGACGTGCCAAACATTTCGACTGGTATTGCAGAGAGACCTGTGCGCAAGTAGATAGCGACTCCCGCCGCTCTGTTGTGGTCTCTGCGAGCACCACAGCAGTATAGGAAATCTATGATTTCGAGAGGCTCTTCGGGATCCATCCAGGTTTCAGCAAAGCAAAGTACAGAGGAATGGCGCAGAATGTGATCGTGGTGTACGTCCTTGGCATGTGCGGCAAGGGAGCGTACGTTAAGAATGTGGTTGTGAATGATGAATCAAGTGCTGCCAGCGAATGACGCGTCCATTGGCTGTCTGCGTGTGTTACTGATGTGTGGTTAACATGTTAAGCTTCGCCTGTAAGAGTGGAACGCGACAGCGTCTTGCAACGCTGCCAGGGAGTCCACAGAACGCCATCGCCAATTCGGCTGTACGCCTTGCTTTACGGTAAATTTATTTTTTGAGGAAAGGAAATGTATCTCTCTCGCATATCCGGGTGGACACCTGCACCTCGCCGTAAGGGAAAGGGGGAAGATGGGAGTGAACGAAGACGCCGTATTAGCTAGACGCGCCTTTGTTCATTCCAAACCATTCAGCTGGCATTACGGAGTGGCTAGCGTGCTCGTATCGCACTCCGGAGACCCTGGTTCGATTCCTCAACTCGACCAATTTCGTTCTCGGTTTTATTGATTTATGCGGTCTAACTAGAAAGGTTAATTAGGCTATTTCATATTTATATTATTGTATTTCTATCCATCGTGTTCTGTCATTCACCTGTCAACTGTCGGAACTGTCTAGGATGTTCGACACAACGTATACGAAACGAGCAACGTCTTACTGAGTGGGGAAGTGCGTGGTGGTGGAGGGAACGCGGCTTCGTACTTATCTGTTTTTTTTCAGCAGCGTCTCCTTCCGCGGACGCTGTTGTCGCTGCGGCGCGCGTCTTTCTTTTCTTCTGACCTCTTCATTCTCCTCTATATTAATTAGGCTAATTGATTAATTAAGCAATTAACTAAACTCAGTCCAACTTAGTTGCAGCATCACTATACGATCCTTTTGATTGGTTGCATGGTTACTAGCCAAAGTACAATTGGCCCCATTTGAAATTCGCGCACTGTGACGTCACGAGCATTTCGACCAATTGAAAAGCGTGACATTGGGGGCGGAGCTGGTTACGAGGCCGACGCCGACGCGAAACCCAGGAACGGACGCCAAAGAGCTGCGCTCTAAAAACAAAACGACACAGAAAATAACACGCGGACTTTCCCTGCGCCTACAAGTCGCCTCGAAGAGTTTCGCGGTTTCGAAAGCTTTCTTCTTGAGCTGCGCCAACAAGAACCAAGAACACGCTGGACAGCATTTCTCGAACCCTCGTAATCACCGCCAGGAAAAAAAAAGAAACACCTTCGCCATGTAACCCCTCCTCTTTCAAACAACGTTCAGTTTAGCGAAGGGGGGTGTTCAAGGATCTCCGATACGCTAGTAGCACTATACGAGCGCCGCACGGCGACGGATGTTAAGTCGTTTCTTTCCTTGTTTCTTTTTTCGCACCAAGACATTAAAAGGAGAGTGCACGTTACAGGGCAAACGCAACATCACGATCTTGCGCAACTTGGCATACACGACGAAGCGGGGCCATTCCCAGTCTTCTCTGGAGGCTAACGAGGAACGAAACCCAGAAGGTGAAACTAAGAATAGGCAAATCGATAGCTACATCTCGTCAGCGCCGCCCCCTCACCTCTACCCCATTTCCTCTTTTCTGAAAGCACCCGTCCGTACGAACCAGACCCGTCTAGATCACGTGCGCCCAAAGGGAGAAAAATTCTCCAGTGTGCCCACTCAGGACCGTTCCACTGCACATGCGCTCCTTCGGTTGAATGGTCTGTAGTCTGATACAACAACCCAAGAAGTAAGCGGCGAGTGCCCCTCGAAGGAGCCGCTCCAGCCAATGGCGTCGAGCGACTGTCATGCAGTCGTGCTTAATCCCCACGTACCTGTTAGCGTAACGACGCGGGGGCTTACAGGTATACAAATGGATTATACACGGATTACGGATTAAGCGGGCTATGCACGACGTTATGAGAATGCGTCGACGCCATTGCCTGGACGGCCTCCTCTGAGGAGCACTCGCCACTTCGTTCTCAAGTTGTATCCGACTATAGTAGCGACGACATGCTATACGTCAACAGTGACGCCATCGACTCCGGAGGAGGAGATACAACTTGCACCGCAAACAAACAAACAAACAAATCTCCCGAACATCCACAGCCCTCGCACAGTTCAAAGCAAGGCCCAACACAACAGCGCTACACAAACACCGATGCAGCCAAGCCCACATCCGACGGATGCGTGACCTGCACGCTGCTTCCCCCGGCGAGCCGGTGACTGCTGCGCGCACAATTCGCAAAGAAGGGCCTCGGAGGCAGGTCGGCTTGGAGCGGCAGGAGCAGCCCAGGACCGGTCCGTACCCCCAGCACGGCTCGCGTAACCCCACAGCCGTCGTTACGCAGATGCTGCCGCTACCCACGGCGCCGCCGGCGCCTAGGGGAAGAAAGGGTGGCGCGGCCCAGCGACAGCCCACCCATTACAGGAGAGAGAGATGATGCGGAGGACGAGGGTATACAGGGTGCAGCGTAGGTTGTGCTCGTCAAACTCGTCGACGAAAGACGCGATAACGAAGAGCGCTGACACGCCCATCGCTCTCGCACCAGACTTCGCGCCGCCCCGAGCGAGAGCACGGGGGGGACCTGTCGAGCTTTTTTCCTCGAAATTAGCCGGAAGGAAAAAAAAGGCGCTCTCGCCAGCTCCGACGACAGTGGCGGTAGAGGTGCGCCACGCGAATTCGCCGGCGCAGTACACACGCTCGAGTTGGCGACGCGAACAAACACGCGGCGTCGCAAGCACGGACAACGCACAGACGTATCACGTGACACGAACGGTCGCGTGTGTCGCGGCGCGTTTGGCAGCCAATTTGTCTCGCTAGCCGCGCGATCAAGTCGCGATATACCGAAGCTGTCGAGATGGACGGTGCCGAAAACCAGGTCAGAGGCCGCACGCACAGCGGTGTGCATGGAGGCGTTCAGTGTAGGCCCATGCAAGGAAGGGGGGGGGGGGGGGGGGGGGGTAGAAAGGGGGGGAGGGGGGTGGTCATTAGAGCAACCGCTCTAAGCGGGTCAAGGAGGTGTGGCGCGCGGTTAAACCGCCCCGGAATGTGGTGCCCGCTACCCTTTCCCACTACTTGAAATAAAAACCCACTGCTATACTACTTTCCAGCGCGGCCCGCGCGTACCAGTCGGAAGCACCAGCGTCAAACCTTGCCCTATTGGCGCGAAGCAGCAGCTGTGCAGAGGCGACGTCGCCTTTTCTGGATTGGCTGATTGAGTCATCTATTTCTACGCGCCGAAGCAGCAACTGTGGGGATGCTAGGAGCGCTCATGGCGGAGAACCCCGGATAATTTCCATCGCCTTCACGGTGTTCCTGCATAGAAATTTGCATTCTGCCTCCATTCAAACGTAACTGTCAACGCTGAGCGCTATAAGCCGCGCACAGACCCATCGCAGCGGTTCAAGCAGTTTTAAAGCATTTAACCCCCTGCAGTTCCTGTCGGCATGTTGTTGAGCGAAATGGCCGAGATCCCAAAATGTGCCTGAAATTCGAACCTTCGTAACAAACAGACGAAAAGGGGTCTTAGTTGCTATCTTCGTAAGGTTCAGTAGTCTGTTTTCACTATATGCGCGTTTGTGTTGTATTTTGTCGCACATAGGCAACTAAGGCCATCATGCAACAAGCTCAAATGTTCACTATACGCTAACATCTTACAAGCACTTCAGTGGCTAATTAAGACCACGTTGTAACAGCGGAAATACGCGTTTCGAACCTCGTTAGACAGTGACGCGTCCACCGTCTATAGGGTGACTGGAGCCCCCTTGAAAGAACTCACAAGAAGGAGAGGGTGGGGGGGGGGGGGGGGTGCCTTCTGCAGCAATGATACTCAACGGGAGTGACTATTTCTATAACTTGCGTACGAAGAATACACGAACACGTTCCGACCAGAGATGGACAGCCAACACCGGTTTCCCACTCAGCGATGACGTCTCAAGGCGAGGCACGGCAGGCTTTGAAAAAGGTCCCTCCGAAGCGCAACTAAGCAAGCTGCGTTCGCCTCTCACGAGGTCGCGACGGCGTATACAGTACTCGTGTGAATCCGAGACGCTCGCTCCCACCCACTGTTAAGTACGTTTCCAGGGACATCCAAAGACAACGGGCAGTGTATACATACACGGGAAAACACTCAGCCTTCAATCAAGCCAAAGGAAATCTGTCGAGGCGAAACGCGGCGACGTAGCCAGCGATGCATGGCAAAGCCCGAAACAAGCTTCATTCCACGAAATGACGCCCACCCCGGACGGGGACTTCCAGGGTCTTAAGAGACAGGCACTTACAAAGCGGCAATTGTAACCGCTCGCGATGAAGTCGAGGGGGGGGGGGGGGGGGGGGGGGGGGGCAGTGCTTTGACAAAGCGGCTGGCTAACCTAACCTAACTCAACCGCCCGTGGCACGCGAACATGAGAAGCACTTCAGGGCAGTTCCCCTCGATCACGCTTCTCAAAGGCTCTCCCCAATGGGCACTGAAACTTCCTTGGACGTCTTGTGGACGTTTAGGACGTCCGCTGGATGTACGAAAAAAATCCAGTGCCCACTGGGTCTCTCTCTCCCTCATATACAGTGGCCACGCAATCCGTACAGTTTTATGCAACAGCGAAAAAAAAAATTTTGCGAGGGAAAGGGACGCTTAGAAAGACGCTTTCCGTGTACTGAAAGCAGCGCCATTACAAAGAGCCTAACGAGCGGAGATGAAAGCAAGGAAAAAAAACGCGCAATAGTTTCTCGATGCCACAATCAATAGTGTCACTAACTAACAGAGCGCAGGCCTACCCTCCCTTTTCCTCCATGCACGTGTTAAGGGCTGCGATTGCGGCCTTTAAAAGAAACCCAAGTGGTGCCGAAATTGTTACCCAGCCTTCCACTATATGGTGCCTCTTTCTTTCTTTCTTTCTTTTTCTTTCTTTCTTTCTTTCTTTCTTTCTTTCTTTCTTTCTTTCTTTCTTTCCCATCCTCACGACGCGGTAGAGATGACCACGCCGAGAAGTGGGACAGTTACAGCAGCTTGTTTTTTTTTCCTCAAATTCATTTTTTGTTTCAATCGCGGTAGAATTTCGATTGAAGCGAAATGCAAAAGTGCCCCAAGATTTCGGTGCACGTTGTCATTAGCGCGCACTAAGTCATTAATGTTTATCATTAACGTGCCCTTGTAGGGTATACACATTAATCCAGATCGTTTCACTACACGTCTCGTGCTTGGAAGCCCGCAGAGTTGCTTAGACATGCAAACTGATAATCACCCTATCTCGAGCCACGGACATCTGTTCCTAGCCGCAGCGATGCCCCATTAGGGAAATTTCCCCCTTTTCAGGGAACATCAGACGTAAAATCTGGCGAAGAGAACATTTTTTACGGAGTTTCAGGGAATTTGAAGAACCGAATTTGTCTAGCTTTTTTCTCGAATTGACGAATTTTCGAAGCTGCTCTAGGAGAAAAAGGTCTGAATTAGGAAATGTGGGTCTAACCGAGACAATTTCTCGTCACCACATGGACCATTACTCACCTGGAGCGCTCATGCGCGTAGCTGGCCCGAGTATTTCAAAAGTCCGTGTTACATATCGCGTATCTCCCCACGTTTACATAAATCCGAAAGGAGTCGACTCGAGTTCCCTTTTTTAAGGAAAGTGTAAATACATTGGAGAAGGGAGTAGAGGAGGACGAATCGCATCTTTCCTTCCCAAAACCCGCTCTTCCTCTCGAAAAATCGACCCAAACCGCATTTTGTCGCATTTGTGTAAACGCGGCTTGCGTTGTATACCTTGTTTTCGTCGCGACATACAGAGGCTATACCGTCATAAAATGTGGCCGAACAGATACGCGAAAGAGTGCGTGTGGTGTGGGGGCTACGCCACAACGCCACGCCACCTGGGGCTGTGAAAAAAGCCCTTTACTACCAAGGGTAAATATCCCTAGTCTAGAGCAGTGGGAGGCCCTCCTGGCTGACTCCGACCCGAGCACGCAGCTTATGCTGGTGACGAGGGCCAAGGCAGCGGCGGAGGCCAACGGGATCCTGGACTAGGGAAGACCGACCACTGAAGCCCCACATCTATCTATCCCCAACACCCCACTCCCTAACTCTTCCTTTTGCAACAATAAATGTTTTTACTACTACTACTATACCGCCAGCAGCTTTGAACAGCACAGCCTAACGATCGCAGCGCCACCTGCGCGCGCGCGACGCACAACACGCTGCGAACAGCAAGCAGATGCAACGCGCGCCGCCAGAGGCAATCGCGTAGGTTCCGCAGCAGCTGCCGACACGTTCACGCCGCGCGCCAGCACGTAACAGCGCGCAAGCCGATGCGTCGTCTCGACGGTCACGATTCGTCGGTGGCCCGCCCCTCTGCTCGACACAAACCGGCCAGAAATAGACGCGGGCGCTTACACAAGACGGCGAAACGTCGGGGAAGCGCAAAACGGCGAACTGCGAGAGACAATGTCAGACCGCACGCGAGACAATGACAGCTGCGCGGAGAAGAAAGCCGCTCGCGGTGCGGAGCGAACAGCAGCGCCGCCTGGTAGCATCACCGAGAACGAGTGGAATGCGAAAGAGCGCTGCCGCGTTTATCAATGGAGCAGAGTATAGGGCACAATGGAAGCGTATATAGTTTGTCACGCCGTTCTACCGTGAAACAACGTACGTATACAATGGATCGCGTCGAGCTCATACAGACACCCACACACCTGTCTTGGGTACTACTCGAACGGCTCGCTCAGGTGTAGTATACGTTGGTGGCGTTCGTCGCTGCCTCTTGGACTCGATATGGGAACTAGGTCACGGTTCATACGTAGTGCCCGTACTATAGGACGCCGTTTCGAGCAACTCACAAAAATTGATGCCGCGGCATGCTCCGTTGTATCCTTTAGGGCGCCCTTCAGACAAATGCGTGGCACGCTGTGAAACAACGCCTGTTTTCTGTTCATCGTTAAGAGTGTGTACGTCTTCTAAACATCTGAGGAGTCTGATCAACCGTATTGGTCGATCTCCTGCGTTGGAAGATTTCATCTTACACCCTCCGCCGACTACAAACAGACACTTTGGTAACACCACCTAAACTCCATTAATGGCATACCCCTCACTCTACGAACCGGAGTGCCAACACTGTGGAGAAATAGCTTCGGCTTTTCACGTGGTGTGGGCATGCCAATTCAATCCCGCTACTGACAGACTTCCTAACTTCAATATGAAGCAGTGGGAGGCCATTCTCAATAAAGTTTTCAATCAAACAATCATCGTGCAGTACAACACAGTGTGGGGGAGGTCGGGAAGGACACACAGATGAGCGCGTGCGATAGACGGCACAGCCGGACTGGGGAATATGAAAGACGAGAGATCAAGGGGGGAGGCTCCATACAGCGGCCAGCACGAGCGAGCAAGATGTTTGTTGGCAGGCACGCCAGTCGTCTATCCTTGCGCTACAGAGAGACTGCGGCCGACGGCAGCTGGGCCCGCACACTACACGACCGCACAGACACGCGCCGGTCCACAGCAGAGACACGCAGAGCGTCCCAACAACACGACTGTGCATTCCTCCCCACAGGCTATGCAATGCGAAACTCTACAGTAGCTCCAAAGGGCTGCGAGCCTACTGTAGGTTTGCATGGTACGTTTGGAACGGCGCAGCACACAGACGTTTCTAAAGGCCAAGCGGGCAGCCCAAGCCACCAGCGTCCTCGAATGAGGATGCCGACCACTGGCCGCTTCAACGTCCTTTTCGCCTCAAAAACGTTTACTCTCTCTCTCTATAAATAAAAACAAAGAGAAATAGGAAAGGAAAATAGAGGGAAGGTCCGAAACTAACCCGGAACAGTTAACAGCAGGGACGGTACGTCGAGAACTCTTTCACCGAGCTGTGTAAAGAGGAAAGGGACCGCAGTCAGGTATTTTCGTAGCGAGGCTTGAACCCGAGGGGTTATTGAAATTCTTCCATTCGTACCGTGCGCGGTCAATCAAGCTTCCCTAACCGAGAAGAGTTTTCTCAAGTGTATCAACAACAACAAAAAAAAAAACACAGGATGGTTACGAGTACGTAAAGCGAAAGTTTGAGCGTTAGCTGTCATGTGACAGCAAATAATTTTGCACACACCTGTTCTTTCTTTTTTCCTCTTTCAAGGCCTAACAGACAGAGGTGAACCCAAGTGCAGGGACAGATACTCTGCAGTGGGTTTCAAACCAACCACCTCCCTCGACCAGCCGAGGCTTACGCTCAAGCTACAAGGCCAGCCGTCGGCTCCCATCCTCTCCTTTTTCCCTATAAGTGGAGAAGGGATTTCCCTGTCTATATATTCCCGCTTGCCAACCGAGGCAGGTGGCGCTGCGGACGCCGACGACACCGGGAAACCGAGAAACGAGCTAGAGCTAACGCTCTGAAACGCTAAAGGGAAGCAAATTCAGGCGTCACGTCATCCATCCTCTCGTTCCCCTTCCCTAGAAGTAGACAAGGGATTTCCCTATCTATATATCACCACCTGCCAACCGAAGCAGGTGGTGCCGCGGACGCCGACGACACCGGGAAACTGAGAAACGAGCTAGAGCTAACGCTCTGAAATGCTAAAGGGAAGCAAAATCAGCGGTCGCGTCATCGCCAATCAAACGTACCGAGGGCGGCGAGCAGAACAGCTCCAGTGAATCGCAACGACGCGTGCTTATTACAAACAAGGAAGGTTCAACAAACCGCGAACTAGATGCGTGCGGATGGCAGAGAAGAGTTGGCAAGTGTTCCTACTCTCTCTCTCTCTCCCAGGTGCGGGGGTGTCCCTAGCCAACAGAGCACGCACTTCGGAGAACGGGTTGGTGCTTGGCGTCATAATGACAGAATCGTGCTTGAACGGAGCGCCTGCTCGTGACTGGGAGAGGCTTAGGAACGACTGGAACGTCTCCCGCGCGCGACATACGCCACCAACGAGCTACTTCGTGGCAAGCCGCGCTAAGTATGCCACAAGCACGTTGTTTATATTCGGGAGGAACAACACGACCGCTCTGTGGATCGTCTTCAAGAAGCCCACCATCCGTGCTCCTGCACCGAGCCGCAAAGCATAGCTGATGGACGTTCTCCCGTGGTCTGCATCCTCTTTTTTTTTCTTATTAAGCCCGTCAGCACAGCCTCACGCTGGTAGACCTGAGAAGCCTCGGTGACACGAGCGACACGAAATGAGCTCTGCTAATTAAAGGAAGCAGCGAACTGCGAAATGTGCGCATCGGCCTACTCCACCCCCGACTTTCCCCGCTTAAGAGAAACGCGCGGTTCACTACGGCGTAAAAAAAAAAAAAAACGCTTTGTCTGGAACATGCAACCCAATTACGGAGGGCACGGACTTCTTACGTGCTGTGACTGCAAAAGCACCCAAAAGGCCCCTGACTTTAAGGTGTTTACCATTTGCACTGTCATTAATGACCCTCATCCTTATTTAGTAAAGTTATTTATCATTCCACTAATTCCCATTATCATTAGCTATTGCTAATGAATACCCACTGACAATCTAATGAGTACTGGTGGCGTTACCGGGCTTCTGGTTACGCTGGGTTTCGTTGCCGAGCAGTCATAAAATGCTTTCGCATTAGAAGGTCCCCGACGTTTCGGCGAAATCAAGACCCTCCATCACCTCAGCGCACTGCAACGTTTACATTGGCTTTCAATCGATCGAAAAACTTTAGTGATTTTGACGTGTCTCGATCTGACGACCTTCTTCCGCGCGCCTTGCAATGTTGCAGTAAGGAGTGTCCCACAAGACAAAATTGAAAAATTAATTAAACAAATAGACAAACGAACAGATAAGCGAGGGCTTCTAACACTCGCAAAAATTTCAACAATCCAGAGACTGTCAAATTTTTCCACGCCAACTGCGGTGTCCGACTTTACGGCGTACTTGCAGTGTACGAACGAGAAGATGCAAATCTATCCTCCTCAACAGTTCGAGTAATAACACGCTGTAGTCGGATACAATTCAAGAACGAGGCAGCTTACCCCCGTAAAATGATCCCCTTCTAGCCAATGGCGTCGGCCGATTGTCATGAGCCTTTAGAGTGACAACGCAAGGAGCGGCGTGACAATGGATGGCAGGGACTACCCCGACCATGGAGGGAGCTGACTATCCCCTTTCAACTGCCACTCCCTGCATTGTCACGCTATCATGACAATTGGCCGACGCCACTGGCTGGATGGGGGCCCCTTGACGAAGAAGAGCCGCTTCGTTCTTGAGTTGTATCCGACCATAGCCATCCATACTATGCGCATGCGACTCACGCTGGAGGTCACAGTATGCGGTATTGCACACGCTAGGCTAAAAAATTCGCTAACGACGCAGTGGCGGTCTCCGCGGCCGGGAGCCATGCAGCGACGGGTATGAGGGGGCGTGGAGTTGGCAGAGCCCGCCTAAAAAACTTCCATCTGCCCGCGCCAAGGCAGCGGCGGCGGCAGGCCGAGGAGGCGCGGAGACAGACCGCTAACGCCATCGTAAACACCCGCCACAGTCGCCGCAACTGCGGCATCCACGGCAGCTGTTCGCGCCATCGCTCGCGCGCCTCCTCCTCCCCCCCCCCCCCTTTCCCCCTTGACTCCCTCCCTCCACGCGTACTTCATTATGACGGCGCAACGCACCACACATGCTTTCATACGTTACCGCTATAGGGGGAACACAAG